>NW_022195090.1:0-120268 GCF_008641045.1 Pistacia vera | reverse complement strand
GGTTTTATCAAGAACGAAGATGAGCCCTGTGTTTACAAGAAAGTGAGTGGGAGCGCAGTAGCATTCCTAGTGTTGTATGTCGATGACATACTTCTGATCGGGAATGATATACCGAACTTGCAGTCGGTAAAGACTTGGTTATCCAAGTGCTTCTCCATGAAAGACTTAGGGGAAGCAGCCTACATCCTTGGTATAAAGATCTATCGTGATAGATCGCGTAGGTTGCTTGGCCTAAGTCAGAGTGCATATATTGACAAAGTACTGAAACGATTCAGTATGGAAGAATCCAAGAAAGGATTTCTTCCGATGTCACATGGTGTTTATCTCTCTAAGGAATTGTGTCCTAAAACACAAGATGAGAGAGATAGGATGAAGAGGATCCCATATGCATCAGCAATTGGATCCATCATGTATGCCATGCTATGTACTCGGATTGATGTCTCATGTGCTTTGAGCACTTGTAGTAGATATCAATCGGATCCAGGTGAGCATCATTGGATGGCTATCAAGAATATTCTTAAGTACCTGAAAAGGACTAAAGATATGTTCTTGGTTTATGGAGGGGAAGATGAGTTCACTGTAAGAGGATACAGTGATGCTAGTTTCCAAACGGACAAAGATGATTATCGATCGCAATCAGGGTTTGTATTTTTTCTCAACGGTGGTGCAGTGAGCTGGAAGGGCTTCAAGCAAAGCACTGTAGCGAACTCTACAATGGAGGCTGAGTATATTGCATTATCAGATGCGGCCAAAGAGGCAGTCTGGATTAAGAAGTTTATTACTGAACTTGGTGTGGTTCCTACGATTGTTGATCCTATACACATCTATTGTGACAACAATGGAGCAATTGCTTAAGCCAAGGAACCACGGTCTCATCAGAACACATACTCAAATGTTTCCATCTCATCAGAGAGATAGTTTAGGGGAAAGATGTGCAGATTAATAAAGTGCATACTGACGACAATCTCACAGATCCACTGACAAAGCCTTTGTCGAAGCAGAAGCATGAAAGGCACTTGAGATCATTTGGTATTAAATACATGAATGATTGGCTATAGTACAAGTGGGAGATTGTTAGAGTTGATACCTTAAAGCCAATCAATTATTGTGGAATTGACTCTTTGTAATAATGTTCATTAATCAATAAAAGGCATTTTATTCTATATCACGTAAATTATTATTATTGCAATATGTATTGATATATGTCCTTAGAATGGTAGAACTGTGACGAGGGTATCAAGTGTTTCAAATCTTGATAGTGAGAACCCTATGAGCACATATGGTGGCCATTCTAGAAACGTTCGTAGCCCCAGTATTATTCTGAAGTAAGGGCACAAATAATACGGTAAGGCTATCATAGTATTGAACGACCCTGTCGAAAGACAGTGATTAATCTCACTTGTCAAGGTTGTTTGGTAACAACCTGGTGCAACACATGGGTGCTTGCTATAGGCGGATATACTGCAGCAAGTTCACTGGACTGGCCCACCAGAGGATTCCATATGGATGTTAACCCCAGTGTCTATGGAACAAATCCTCTAACGAATGGTGGTACATGTAATCCTTAAACTTGAGATCACCAGAGCGCCTTGTGCACCGATTGGTGCAGTTTGACACTAGCCTAACGCAGTTCTATTCAGAGCTGTCAATACGGTGATGAATGGCTGCATCAAGGAGTGTATCAAGACTATGGTGAATTGACAGAGGATTCATCACTCCCCAGTACGGGAGAAGTTATCTCACGGCGCAATTCAGTATATGGCAATGACACTAAAACTGTGGCCACAGTGGGATTGAGTTGTTGCTCTATTCGGTTTATAATACAGGTCATTGGTCCAGAAACTGAATGCATAATATCGAGAGTAACCGGAGGTTGACACTATTTCTATGTCTTCGTCTCGTCGAGATACAGTATGATTAAAGGATCGAATTGTATGGTAACCATATCGTTGACCGGTAGCTACGTTGCTGAATCTGAATCTATCGGGTGGCTATGATGCCTTGCTAGGGACCAATCTTGGTTTATGTATTAGTGGGACGATTAATTGGTGTTAATCGCGATACTATACACTGCTGGTATGATGAGGATCCTATGGGCCACACACATAGAAGATAATATAAGAGCCAAGAAAAAAGAAGGGCGTTTTCGTCTTTTTTGGGTGAAAGGGTATTTTGGTAATTTCACAGTGCAATTAAATTTGTTGGGGTCGTAGCCTTTATTTAATTTGTTAGAAAAAATTAAATAAGTGAAATTACGTTTAAATGTGTGTTCGCACATATTTAATTAAATCATCATTATTGTTAAATGTTAATTAAACATTAATTGATTTTAATTGAGATAATGATGAATTAAATTAAAATATCTAATTGGGAGTGTTTGGCAACATGGGCCGTTTGGGTTGGAGCCCAAGCCCATTCCATGTGGGAATAGGGCAACTAAGTTTGCCTATAAAAGGAAAGGTGTTTGTGTGATTTGTTAATAATTAAATTTTGCCCTTTTGAAAGAAAAGAAAAACACACAACACATACACACTCTCCCACGCCACTTTCACTATTTGATTGAAAAATCAAATATTTCTCTTTTCTTCTTCTTGATTTCTTAAGACCAAGGAGGATCTAGGAAATCCCTCCTTGGTTCCTTGTGATTTTCTTCGTGTGGACTTCTACGGTTCGATCTTATACTTGGATCGGTAGCAAACACGTTCAAAGACAATATTGGTGGAGCCTCCAGCGTGGGTATGAATCTAAACTTTAGATTTATTTTTCTGCAGATTCTTGATGTAAAACATAAATTGTAATTTCTGTGCCCTGATTTTGGGTTCTAAGGAACGATCCATTGTTGTAAAATTTTTGTTTTCCGCTGCGCAACCGGGTCGTTTCCTAACAGAAAATAAATTAGTTACGCATGATTATAAGGAAATCAAACCTCAAACCCTTCAAAAAGATGAAGTGCAAGATAAAAAGATGAAACCCTAGTTAGATCTCTTCTCCTTGCCTCGAATTCTTTCCAAGTTGAATTCTCTTCTCCTTGCCTCTCTAAATGTTTTAGTCCTCTCCCCCTTGCTTCTCTCAAAGTTTTTGTCTCCTCTGCCTTGCCTGAAGATATCCTTTTATAATGCTAGGTTTTGGGAAAGTAATGGGAAACATTCTATACAAAATAGAAGAATAAAATTGGGATTAATCTTAAGTAGAATCCTTGTAGAATTAGGATTTATGTGCTGACGCTTTGGTACTAAAACAGGAATATCTTCCTCTAGAAATCTCGGAATAACAAACCGCAAAATTCTAGGTAAACTAGACTTCCAAAGATTAAAAAATATGTGGAAGAGCTTCCAGTTCGTTCTGAGGAATTTATGGTGGCTTGGCGAAGTTTCTATTTTCTATCTGTTTCTCCTTAATAGCTACTGCTGGAAAATTGTGCGCCAAAAGACTTCCATTTTTTGTCATGAAAAATTCTGAATATGATGAAGACATACACATATTAATTGTATATATTTGAATCATGTTTCCAATGGTCCAAGAATCATCCAAATCTAAGGTCTTTAGCTCAAGTTATTGTAGCAAAACTGAGGCATGTTCTGGAACCCGCGTCTGCTTGTCTTCTATGACGTAACTTTCGGATCAATTTTTAACCATATTAAGTATTGAACTGGATCACAACCAAAAGATAAAAGTTATATATATATATATATATATATATATCTTATATTTCAAACGCCACTTGAATTAGGTCAATCGGAGTTGTGTAGATAAAGTTACACCCATTTTAGTGTAGCGTGTTCACTCACGCCACGACACAAAAATCCTCTGCCGCGAACAATCTTAAAAAATCCATAACTTCTTCGTTTGAGCTCCGATTATTGAACCGTTTGTTCCTACACGATTCTGATTCTTTCCTCTTTAATGTCTGTGCTTGAAATCCTCATTTTCAGCACCTAAATACCCAAAAATTCACAAAACATACCCATGATTATGGAAAACAAAAGAGATTCAGAAATTAAGTAAAATTAACCAATTAAACCTAACTCCCTCACAAAATGCCCTTAAAATCACTAAGTATGAGTGTGCTTCCAAGCACTTATCACAACCCTGAACCAGCTTCTTGCTAGTCCCTAGCAACCGAAGCGATCTAAATATAATCTAGTTCTAACTAACCTAACCTAAACCACTTCCATAGGTTGACACGATTGCATTTAGCGTATGCAATAAGCCTTTAAACCCTTAGGTCCCCCTAGTGGATGAGTTATAGTCTCGTGAGGGTTTACAGCGATGCTACCCGCAAACATCCAACAAATCCTAACTAACACACAAACATTCACACATAAAAATAAAAATAAACAAAATTTTTCAAACTAATTCATGTAAGTGTTTCGGAAATCGCATACACAAACAACATAGAGAACAATCAAACATCACCTCAAATCTAGGAACATACTAAACATCAATCTCACCTTTGTTCTCAACTCTCTAACATCCATCAATCAACAATCTGTCAATCCTAACACCAAAAATAATTCCATATGCAACATCCATAGACAAAAAATTGATCCCAATAATTATGAAACATGAATAAAATTCAGTAACTACAAACTTCATAGGCCTACTTTTCAAACCACTCTCCACTAATGTAAAACAATCACATAACTTTAGATCATTAGGACTTTATTGAGCTTGTAACGTTTAGGCTAGGGTATTGGGTTATGAAAAAACAGAAAGGAATCAAACAAAATAAGAGGATTAATCTTACTTATTTATTGCAACATAATGGCTCAAAACATAACACATTCTTTCTAAACTTCCCAAACCTTTGTTGCATCTCTTTTCCCAACCACATTTGCATTTACTCACTTTTCATACTTCCTTGATTCATTCATTTTTNTGCAAAACTTCAAAGGGATGGAGTTTTGGACCCTTTTGACTTTCAGTCATTTGAGGTATGTGAGTCATGCCTTTTACGCAAGATAACCAAGTCTCCTTTTATAGGACAAGGTGAAAGGGCTACTGAGCTGTTAGGCATCATGCATAGTGATGTATGTGGTCCACTAACAGTTGAGGCCAGAGGTGGATATTCATTCTTCATCACATTTACTGATGATTTCAGTAGATATGGTTATGTCTACCTTATGGGACATAAATCTGAAGCCTTTGATAAATTCAAGGCATTCAGGAATGAAGTACAGAATATGTTGGGCAAAAGTATTAAAGCTCTCTAGTCGAATCAAGGAGGTGAATACTTAAGCTCAGGGTTTTCAAAGTACTTGAAGGAATGTGCGATAGTGATAATCCGTGGATTATACAGTTTTCATTCGACCTTTTAGTCGGATTTCAGGTACTTTCTAGTGCATTTTGACCTGAATTGTTGCTTAATTCTTGACATTTTGTGTTTCAGGTTAAAATGGATATTTTGAGCAAATAAGGACAAAATTGGAAGTTTTCGACTCAGAAATTAGCGGATCTTAGAAGATAGGAGAGTTCCAAAGCAGGATAAAGCACGATGAGGCTTGTTCCAAAGAGAGAGCACCAAGAATCAAAGAATCAAGCGAAGNTTTTTTGAATCAATAGTTAGGAAGCATGGATATCGCAATCATTCCCCTCATTACCTTGATATTCACAATACACCACAACCCCCAACCCATTCTTTTGAAATACCCTTCAAAATTTTGATTAAAAAAAGAAAAAAAAAATCTAAGCCACACACAAACACTCTCACTTTGCATAAATTCAGATTAAATCCTCTTAAAAATCATGGGTAGAGTAGTGTGTTTACGGGTTAAAAGGGTATGTTATTGTGGGCTAAATGAAAGAAAATCAAGGCTAGTATAAATTCAATATTGGCAGTAAAGGGTGATGATGCGTGATTTTACAACTTGCAATGTGTAGCAAGTGCACTAGTCGCAAAAAGTAATAGAATGATGAGTAAAGTATCGTTCCCACGAGGATTGCATGTCAAGTACTAATTTTCCTAATTTGTATCAAGTTGAAGCAAATGAAAAATGGTTGGATTTGTGGGAGACAATTAAGCTGAAGTTAAAACAAAATCAACAACATAATTTAAAATCTAACTAATGAAGGCAAAATCAATTCAAGACAAAGCGGTTAGGGTTTTTGTAATGACTCTCTTTCTAGCTAGTATACTCGTAAAATAATAGTAAAACTAACTAAATATATATAAGAAAATATATACATATAAACGAGTATAAAATTTTGGGCCCATAATTAATTTTTCTTTATATATAAATCTTTACAAAACATAATAAAGTCTCAAAGTATTAAGTTGATAGTTTTGCCCAACCCTTCCGTTGCTTGATGTTCTAAGTGACCGCGTCTCACCTGTTACCTGCAAAAACATTGAAAACAACGGGGTGAACACTAATTGCTCAGTAAGTAAACCGTTATGCTACCCTTCTCTCTACATTGCTTAAATTCTGAATTTTTTTCCTTACTTCACACTTCCCCATTCTTCTCTATTCTTTCTCTACTCTTACTCTGTTTTTCTCTCTGTTCTTTCTCTATTCTTTCTCTCTCTGTTCTTTCTCTATTCTAATTTTCCACTACTCAGATAATGGGCATGGTATTATGCATTTATATGATGCAAATGCACAAATGCATAAAATATGCATTTTCTTTTCTGTTCTTATTCTGTTTTTCTTTCTTTTATGTGCTTCTTTCTTTCTCTTCTTTCTTATTCTTTTCTTTTCTTTTCTTTCTTATTCTTTTACCGATCGGACTCAGTTGAGGCATGGATTTGGAACCTTGGCCGTGTGAGTGTATTCTTCTTTCTTGGGTACAACCTCATCCACATGCAGTCTTACGGACCGTACCAATTCTTCTTTCTTATTCTTAGGCCGCTCACTAAAGGTGGCATGCATGTGGGGAAAATTCTTCTTGTCACTCACGGGTTCCCCATTGCAACAACCTTCTCTTCTTTTTATCTTTTTACACTTCTTTAAATAAAATCCAGTTTTGAACTTCTTTAAATAAAATCCAGTTTTGAACTTCTTTAATATTCACATTTCTTTCTATTTACTCTTTAACATCCTTAGTGCTTTTTCATGCTCTTATGAGTATGTATGCATGTAGATGGTTTCATGCTTATATTTCTTCCTAAATTTACATGTTTAGATGCAATAATGCAATATGGAACGCAAACATGTCCTTCTCTACCATCTACAAACTCATCTTAATATAACACATAATTATACTCATACGAACACTTCTCTTTGACATTTCATCAAGCAACTTATGTGCACAAAGTAACTCTAATTTGGCTACACTTCTATCTCTTTTCTGAGCCACCAAAAATTGGGAATAAAACCCTCCATATTAAACGCCAAACCTGTCCAAAATATACACTCCAAAATTTCCACTCCAATTCTTCCAAACTTCATCCAAACATTCATCAAACATCAAATACATCAACACAACTTCTCATGGATAAGTTATAACCATCATTCAACACCAAATCCATCAACAATTCTTCATATAAAACATATATATGCATAAAAGAAATTCTCTACACAATATTACTTAAATCATACCTAGGGTAGGATTTACTTACCTTGTATGTGAGCAATCCAACACTTTAAAAATCTTCTTTGATCTAACTCTCTTTCTCTTACATCCTATGAACACAAATCATCAAAATTCAACACTTTAAAAATTAAAACTCACTTTTTAGTGTAAGGATCTTACCTAAGGATAATTGGGATTGAAAATCCACTCAAAAGTACCCAAGATCTATGAATTTCCCTTGAAGAAGAATTGAAGAAATTGAGAGAATATGAAGGTGAAAGTGGCTTGAAAATGGATGAAGAGTGGCTAGGGTTTCACTCTTCAATCCTTGATATAACATAATATTATATATTAGTTTCCCATTTTGCCCTTGCACTTTCTTTAAAATTCCATCTATGTCCCTTAGTCAATTACCATAATGCCCTCATTTTATTGCATTCTCCATGAAATTCTATCTCTTTTCACTCCCCACAATTTCAACTAATTTTGAGTGAAAAGACCATTTTACCCCTAATGAAACTTTAAGGCATTTTCTCAAAATAACTTTAATAAAAATCAACTAAGGGTACAAGGGCATAAGTTAAGTTACGTACCCCAATGTGGGTGTTACAGTTTTGACTTCACTACAATTTTCTGGTTTAGTCTACGATTTCTGTTGCTTCTAAGTTCACATGCAAGGATTATAAATCGAACACCCTAATCTATAGAATATACCTTCTCAGGCTATATTCTGCTACTTATCCCTACTAAGCTTCTGCACTCTACAAATTGAAGGTTAATAGTTCCAAGTCCATTAAGCTAAGTGGAATACTAAATTGATTTCGTGGATCTCCGAACCTATCTCTATTGTTCAAACAATCAATGGCATTTACTCTAAGAGGCTAATACATGAATCACTTCTCAGTCTCATCATGCTCAACAATTAATTGCTATTAGAGTAAGAATAAATACATAATCCAAGCAATAGAATGTGAAAGCAACATCAATTTATAGATTAGACATTAAAATCCCAATTACATCAAAACCCTAACCCAAAAGTGAGTTAGCTCATACTGAAAATAAAGAAAATCATAAGAGAAACTGTAAAAACAGAGTTCAACATGCTAGAAAAATGAAAGAAGAATAAAATCTTCCCTATTTGATGAACCCAAAGGCTTCCAATCTCTAATTTTTCTCGTCTCCCCTCCAAACAGTGTCAAACCCCCTTTAAAATGAACAAGTCCCACTTAAATAGTCAACCCCAAAACCCTAAGACTAATCCAATACAATTAAAATGCATAGTTTTAATAATTGAAATATTGTAGTTTTCGCCGCGACGAAGAGTAAACTTCGCCGCGGCATCGAGTTGGATTTTATTGAACTATCTGACTCGAGGACTTTCTTGCCGTAGCAAAGAATAAACTTCGCCGTGGCGAACTTTTCTGAACTTTTTTGAAATTATGAAACTGCCCTTCGCTTGCTTCTTTGCTTGAATCTTCAATCTTCGTAAACAAGCTTCATAGTGCTTCCAATCCGCATCAGAATTTTGCCGATTCCTAAAATTCGCTTGATTCTGGGTCCAGAAACTCAATTCCGCTCAGTTTTGCTCTAATTGCACGTTTTGGCTTGAAATGTAAAATATATGAAATTAAGTTGCAATTCAGGCATAAATTTAAGAAGAAGTATCTAAAATCCAGCCAAAAAGCATAGATAAAACAGTATAATCCTAGGATTATCAAATACCCCCAAACTTAAGGTATGCTCGTCCTTGAGCATCAGGCACAAGATTGGACTAAAGAAGAACAACTAACAAACAGAAAAAGACAACAAATTGAAAATGACAAAGGAAAATTTAGAATAAAAATCAAACACAAAGATATACCTAGAATTGATGCAAGTCTAAAAAATTGTTGAAACATTATTACGAGAAAATGCTTAACACTCCAAGAAGTTATAAGTTGATTGGACTATCTTTCTCTATTGGCCCCCTATGTAGGTAATCCCCACTTCAATCCACTTTCCGACTTCCTAAATTAATTTATGCAGAAATGTGATGTTTATCAATGGTGGTAGACTCCATAAGCCTAAGTTAAACTACTCTCCATTAATGAGGACTAGACATCATAAGGATCAAAATGTCTTTGTTGGCTTGTAACGTTAGGCTTGGGTGTTAGAGTAGATGCCAGAGCCAATCATTATTGTAGGATTGACTCTTTGTAATAATGTTCATTAATCAATAAAAGGCATTTTATTCTATATCGCGTAAATCATTATTATTGCAATATGTATTGATATATGTCCTTAGATGATAGAACCGTGACGAGGTATCAAGTGTTTCAAATCTTGATAGTGAGAACCCTATGAGCACATATGGTGGCCATTCTAGAAACATCCGTAGCCCCAGTATTATTCTGAAGTAAGGGATTTACAAGGGGAAGGTTAAGAAAGGTTAGAGAGTAGGTGGAGAAAGAAAGGTTAGAGAGTAGGTGGAGAAATGGTATGAAAAAGCTTAAAATAGGCATGTTCCATGGTTGCCCTATCAAATATGGGGCCTTCTGAGTGATGTTTAAGCATCTTAGCTATCGAACTGGGTTGAGACTAAGATCATGTCAATCCAATGTATAACCGAGTATGTCTTCTTGAATCGACCTGTGCAGAATGACTACCTCAAAAGTGCTTCCAATTCTTAATTGATTTTTAGCTAATAATCTATGATTAATTCCAAGTATGGAAATGATGCTTAAAGGGTTTTAAAGCATGTTTGAATGAGTGATCTTTATGAGTATTAATGATTGTATGATATATATTGATGACCATGGAGATTATGTGTAATATGTTATGTATTACCTAACTTACAAAGGACTGTGGTTTCTTACATAAGGTAAGGGAAACTCCCTTTAATATGAAATAAGAAGTAGGTTTCTAGGTTTAGTATTAGGGAACCTTACTTCTTATCACACAATAGCAATTGAGCTTGGTTTGATGCTATAATTGATGGATTTATATGTAAATGTTAAGGAAATTGAAGTTTGGTGACAATCAATGGAATAGTTGTGACATGAGTTTTTTACATATTATAGGGAGGTTATTATTGATCATTAACATGTTCACAGGGGAGAGGTTAGGGAGTAAGTGGAGACAAATGGTAAGGAAAAGCTTAAAATAGGCATGTTACCGTGGTTGCCCTGTCAAATCCATGACATTCTGAGTACTTTTTACCCTAGGGACCCATCGATTCTCAGGCTCGAGGAAATCGGTTTTAGTTGGGCCATGTACCGACACGTTTTATATTGTGTTTAGATGCATGCTAAGGTTGAATGTTGAATAACATGCCAAACAATGTCATTCTACAAAGATAATAATCTGATGAGATATTAAATAGCAAACCCTCGATTAAAGCATATTAAGTCACGTATGTTCCATCACCATGGTTTTAATCAAAACTATTGATCGTCGAAACCTTGTTCGCCAAACGAAGGGTACACTTCTACCAGTGGGAGGTTAAAATGCATTGGAGTTTTCCTTAATGGTGAGGGTCGACTTAAAATGACGGTTTTGTTGTTCGCCAAAGCGAAGGTTGATAAATGCGTCATAGGCATAGTAGAGTAGTACACATATATTGTGTACAAGGTGACATGTAGTGTCCACTCTACTGATACTGAGAATCACACTTGAGGACAATGGTTGGAGCCATTGGCTTGTTGGCTTTTTAACATTTGAGGTTGATAGTAGGAACTATCAACTGGTGTAGATTAAGTTTGTTGGCCTACCTAATCACAATCATTTTGGCTTGTTCGTGAAAGCGAAGGTTTGAAATGGGCAGGATGGGATCTCGGTCACTAGGAAAGTAGCGGGCTTTCCCAAGTTAATAGTGGGGGCTATTGGCTTGGTAAAATAGTGGGAGCATCGTTTAATAAAAGACCATATTAAATAATAATGAACTTTATAATAACTTTATCTTCTGCAATTAGATTCACCAAAATGAGCATTTGAACCTGCGACCGATATCGAGAAAGAAAACAGTTGAAGGATCCAATTTCTCGACTGGTATCACAATCGTCGGATTATACTCAAGTCAGAAAAGAAATTGTATATCCTTGAAAAGCATACATGGCTGAGCTTAATCATGATGCCACTCAGGAAGTAAAAGATACTATCAAAAGTTCCTTGATGATGCGATAGAGTTCAATGCTTGATCTTAGCATCGATGACACCGATGCTACAAAAGCAGCATGAGAATAGGATGCTTCTTCCATATTCTACACCTCAAGGAGCGTTACGAAACAAATGCTCAACATGAGAGGTACAGGTGTCGAAAGCACTGTTTGGGAGTCATCTGATGAGGGAGCCCAAGTTGGTCCTCATGTGCTCAGATGATCGAGCACATAGAGAGGCTTGAGACTTTGGGATGTGGCTTGATGCGAATTACAAATGGATTTAATTCGACAATCCTTGCTTGACTCTATGCTCCGTTCATATGAATTTCAATATGAACACGATGGAGAAAACCTTGTAGAACTTCTAAACATGCTAAGGACTGCAGAGCAGGACTTGAAAAAGTCCAAGCCTGTTTTACTGGTTGATCCCAGTAAAGCAAAGGGCAAGGCAAGGGTAAGGCCAAGGCCAAACCCAAACCAAACCCAAGCCCAAAGGACAGGTAGCTCTTGGACCTAGAGCGGCATAGGGAAGGGCAAGGTAGTCTGCTTATTTTGTGGCAAGCCTGGCCACTAGAGGAAACATTGCAAGGCTTCCTCACAAGGAAGAAGAGTCAAAGGCTACGACTAGGTATTCTATGATTGAGATTATTCCTCCCTCAACACCTTAGGTCATGACACAGGTGTGGTACTCAAATTTGTACTGATGTGCAGGGACTAAGGCAGAGTAGAGTGCTTGCCAGGGAGAGGTGGACTCGAGTTGGAAATGGAGCACATGTGGCTGCATTGGCTGTAGGGACTTATTGTTATCTTTGCCTAGGGCTTGTTATTGGAACTACATAACTGTTATCACGTACCTTCTATTTGTAGAAATATTATTTTAGTATCCGCCTTGGATAATATAGGGTATCATTTTGAGATGTCTAATGGATTGTTGTCCTTTAGTTTGAATGGTATTTATTTGGAATTGCAAGGTTATATAATGGATTATATGTTCTGATTTAAACAATAAAGATATCTCAATATTGAAACCAAGAGAGCAAACATAGCGATCAAAACCAAACATCTCTGGCACTGTAGATTGTGTCATGTTAATAAGACTTGCATTGCAAAAACTTCAAAGGGATGAGGTTTGGACCCTTTTGACTTTCAGTCATTTGAGGTATGTGAGATCATGCCTTTTACGCAAGATAACCAAGTCTCCTTTATAGGACAAGGTGAAGGGCTACTGAGCTGTTAGGCATCATGCATAGGATGTATGTGGTCCACTAACAGTTGAGGCCAGAGGTGGATATTCATTCTTCACACATTTACTGATGATTTCAGTAGATATGGTTATGTCTACCTTATGGGACATAAATCTGAAGCCTTTGATAAATTCAAGGCATTCGGAATGAAATACAGAATAGTTGGGCAAAAGTATTAAAGCTCTCTAGTCGAATCAAGGAGGTGAATACTTAAGCTCAGGGTTTTCAAAGTACTTGAAGGAATGTGCGATAGTGATAATCCGTGGATTATACAGTTTCATTCGACCTTTTAGTCGGATTCAGGTACTTTCTAGTGCATTTTGACCTGAATTGTTGCTAATTCTTGACATTTTGTGTTTCAGGTTAAAATGGATATTTTGAGCAAATAAGGACAAAATTGGAAGTTTTCGACTCAGAAATTAGCGGATCTTAGAAGATAGGAGAGTTCCAAAGCAGGATAAAGCACGATGAGGCTTGTTCCAAAGAGAGAGCACCAAGAATCAAAGAATCAAGCGAAGAAGCGAGCAGAGTGGCATTTCTGTAATTTCAGAACTTTTCAAGAAGCTTCGCCACGATGAGATTTGTACGTCGCCGCGGCGAAGTAGGCCAGGGACGAGCGTGTCTGCTTCACTTCGCCGCGGCGACGATCATATTTTCAGTTTGTTAAACGCACAGTTTTACTTTGTGCGTGTGTTTTGGCTAGGTATTAGGGTGAGGTATAAAAGAAACACTTAGCATTTTGCCCAAGGGTCTTCATCTTTTAGGTTAAGCAGCTTTTACATTTCTTTGGATAATTTTTGAGGATTTTGATTGTAACAAGGTGAAGATTCGATTTCAACTAGAGATTCATCTTTTGGGGAGATTTCTTATCTTTTATCTCATTTTCATTATGTTAAGCTTGATTGATTTCGTTATTCATTTTGTATGTTGATTTAGCTATGAACTAACCCATTTTGGGTTAAGGTTTTGATGGTAGTTTGGATTTTTAATGGGTTAAGTGTTTTGATTGTTTATATTCATATGAGTATGCTCTGGTTGTGTGTTTACTCTGAGTTTTATGCTTTAGTGATGAACATGATGAGATTGAGAAATGAATCATGTTAGGCTTCTTGGGTAATCACCATTATAGTATTGGATGCTAGAGATAGATTCAAGAATTAATGAATCATTATAGGATTCTTTTGCTTAATGAGTTTGGAATTGAACCTTCAATTTGTTGGATGCGGAAGGTTAATAAGGATGAATAGGAAAACATAGCCCGAGAGGGGATGTTGAATACCTTAGTGAGTTCGATTTACAACCATGTGTATGAATGTGAGTGTAGTGTAATTTTTAGGTTTAACCAGTAAAATCCAAATGAGTCAAAACCTACCCGCTTTAACTTGAATTGATTATCCGTATTTTCATATTGCATTCTTAGTAAGATTTAGTTTAAAAGTTGTGTTAAGTTTAATTAGAATTAGCTCCCATCAATCTAAAGTTTTCGGTTGCTCCAACTTGAAAACGGTGTAGAAAACTTAGTGCTTATCTAACAACCCTCGTGGGAATGATACTTACTCATCATTTTATTACTTGTGCGATTAGTATACTTGGCTACATTTGCATGTGTAGGAAACACGCATCAGATAGTATCACAACTCACCCCTCCTTATACACCCCAACACAATGGAGTGTCAGAAAGGAGGAATAGGCACTACTTGACATGGTTAGGTCCATGATGACTTTAGTGATTTACTGCATCGTTCTGGGGTTATGCGCTAGAGACTGCGTCTCATGTTTTGAACCTGTGTCCGTCAAAGTTTGTAGAGAAGACTCCATAGAGCAATGGAGTGGGCGAAAGCCCAATTGTTTATCTAAGGATTTAGGGTTGCGAAGCTTATGTTAAGAATTGACTTCGAACAAGCTGGGCCCAAAATCCTGTAAATGTATATGTGTGGGTATCCAAAGGAGACCAAAGGATACTATTCTACCACCCAGAAGAGCGCAAAATTTTTGTTGCTCGATCTGGTGTCTTCTAGAAAAGGAATATTTTCTAAGAAGTACTGTGGGAGAAAAGTAGAACTCGATGAAGTTCTAGAACCACAAGATATAATAGACAAAGGAGGGATGATGTGCCATAGGAAGTGGTTGAACATCACAGGAGGTTACTCCACAACTTGTGGATCAAAGTGAACCACCTCAGGTAGCACAGGAGCTACGTAGATCTGAGAGAGTACGCCATGAGCCCGAGAGATATGGTATCTCGTGACTCAACATGGTGACGTACTGGTCTACCAAGACGATGAACCTAGAACCTACGAAGACGCTATATCAGATCCAGATTTGTTAAATGGCTTGAAGCCATGAAATTGAGATGGACTCCATGTACAGAACCAAGTGTGGTCTCTGGTGGAACCACTGAAGGGGTAAAACCTATAGGGTGTAAATGGGTCTTCAAGAAGAAGACTGACATGGATGGCAACATGAACTTATAAAGCAAGGCTGGTTGCCAAAGGTTTCAAATAAATTCATGGCATTGACTATGACGAAACCTTTTCGCCGGTTGCTATGATTAAATCCATCCGGATTATGCTTGCAATGCACATATCATGACTACGAGATTTGGCAAATGGATGTCAAAACTGCTTTCCTGAACGGAAACCTTGAGGAGGATGTGTATATGACACAAACTAATGGTTTCATTCTTGATAGTCAAGCTAATAAGTATGCAAGTTGCAGAGATCCATTTATAGACTCAAGCAAGCTTCAAGGAGCTGGAACATTCGTTTGATGAAGCCGTAAAAGAATTCGGTTTTCAGAAAGAAGATAAGCCTTGTGTTTACAAGAAAGTGAGTGGGAGCGCAAGTAGATACATCCTAGTGTGTATGTCGTAGACATACTTGATGGGAATGTATACCGAACTTGCAGTCGGTAAAAACTTGGTTATCCAAGTGCTTCTCCATGAAGGACTTAGGGGAGTAGCCTACATCCTGGAATAAAGATCTATCGTGATAGATCGCGTAGGTTGCTTGGCCTAAGTCAGAGTGCATATATTGACAAAGTATTGAAAAGATCAGTATGGAAGAATCCAAGAAGGGATTTCTTCCGATGTCACATGGTGTTTCTTCTAAGGAATTGTGTCCTAAAACATAAGATGCTCAGTAAGTAAATCTCTACTTGTCTATCCCGTAACATTTCTCTTAATTCTTTCCTTACACTATTCTTTTCTCATTTATGTTCTCTTTTCATTTCTTTTCTCATATTCTTTGCTATACACCCTCTGGTGTATGTCACGGCCTCATCTTACTGGAGGCACGGCGGGAACTCAACCTGTTTTTTGTGACTTTACTCTTTTCTCTTCTGTTCTTTCTATACCTTTGTTTCTCATCTTAATCATTGGATGTCCGGCCTCATCTGACCGAGGCACGGCTGGGTGTACCACTCTATGTGACTTCTGCTCTTCTTTACGATCGGATTTGGTCATGCATGGATTCGGAACCCTTGGCCATGTGAGTGTACATTCTTTCTCTATATCTCTTGAATGTCACGGCCCTTTCTTACCGAGGGCACGGCTGGAATCTCATGTTCCACTCTACGTGACGGTCACAGCCCCATCTTATTGGAGGCACAGCTGGGGATCACAAAGCACCCACTCTCGTGACTCTACTCATCACTCACGGGTTCCCCATCGCACAACTTATTATATTCTCTTCTTTAGCTCTTAGAGTAGCTTGTGCACAAGGTCTGTACTCTTTCTCTAGCTACTCATCATAATGTAGCTTAACTCTTAGAGTAATTCTCTACTCTTTCTCAAGTTTTTCTCAATGCACAATTAATGCATATGGATGGTTCGTGCTTATTAATGCACTTAGGAAATGCCAATATGCAATGTTGCAATAATTAAGGTTCATAACTCATTCTCATGCTTCTCTTAGGCATTTCATCAAACAACTCATGTGCATAACAAACTCTTTTCTAACTACAACTCTATTTCTCTTTTTAACCATCCAAAATTGGAAGTAAACTCCCTTCCATGGGCATAATCCCTTCCATAGAAGAACACTCCCAAAATATATACTCAATCTCATCTAACTTCATCTCAACTCATCACACATTCACACTTCTTATAAAGGAAAAGTATCCAACAAACTCAATATGAATACTTATCTCAATTTAACTTCTCAACAAGTTGACATATATCTCTACTCAATTTCTCAAACACATACATAAAATATGCATACATCATTTCTACTAAATCTCTACTCAAAAGAATTCTCAAATCTCAACTTGGGTTGGGATTTACTTACCTTGTGATGAATAACTCTCACTAGTATTTCCTTTTACTTTGCTTGCTTGACTTTTCTCTACCCTTTAAACAATAAAACCATACAACTTTAATATACAAAAATACACAAAACCTGACATCCAAAGCAAGAATCCTTACCTTAGGATGACTTAGCTTGATTTTCTACTCCAATCACTCCAAAAACCTTTTAAAAATCCTTGAACTAATGAAAAAGGAATTGAGAGGAAGTAGGAAAGGAGAATGGCGGTGGAGAAGAAGATGAATGAATGGGTTTCTAAAGTTAAACCTTTATCATCTCATATTTTCTCCATTCTTTCCCATTTTACCCTTACTCTTTCCTAAGAATTCCACTCTTGCCCTTTTAATTCTTTACAATTGCACCCCCAATAAAACTATTCTCCATGCAATTCCCTTGCATTTCACTCCCCACTTTTCCTACTAATTAGGGGTAGAATGGTCATTGTGCCCCAAAGGGAGAATTCTAGAAACTTCATTAAACTTTTTGTTAGGCTCGTCGCCACGGCGAAGACTATTTCTTCGCCCCGATAAAACTTCACAGAACCTACACCGTGGTTGGAGGGCCTCGTCGCTACGGCGACGATTCTTCTTCACCCTAGCGAAGACTGTAACCCCAAAATTCCACCAAGTCTCTACAATTTCAGGGCAACCACTCAACCAAACCAAAGCATCCATTCAATCAAGGGCCAGCCAAACCATATTAACAATATTCCAAGTCAAACAAGAGGAAAGTAAGAGACATTAGCTACGTACCTCAAGTGGGGCATTAAATTTGGAGATACAAATAGGTAAACCTGTCATCTTACATTGTGATAACAAAGCTACCAATGACATTATAGCAAATCATGTATTCCAAGAAAGGACAAAACATATCAAAATTGACTACCACTTTGTCCGAGACAAAATTCAAAAAGGAGTTATTAAGACTATGCATATCCGAACTTTAGAACAACTAGCAGACATTTTCACAGAGACATTGTGTAGTCGACAACATTCATATTTGCTTCACAAGCTTGGAGTTTTTGACATCTACAAACCACTAGCTTAAGGGGGAGTGATGCAAGATAGAATGAAATTAAATGACTACTAGAATTATGCATCCTAGAATCAAGCATATTACAAGATATTCAGAAGTAACTTCAACAATTGCTTTATTCAAATTATTGTGTAATTATAGCTTTGATTACATTCCTTGTATTGTGATGAGAATGCAAAATGTCATATTTACCCCTCCTTAATGTCTAGTCTTTTATACTTATTTGTTGCCTAAATGTACTCATTATTATTTTATTTTGATTTAGGATGCAAATGGAGGCGTTAAATGCAAAACGGAACAAATTAGGTGAATTCAGACAGTTTCGACATCGCTTTGTAATCTGGGAATAACTCTCTCATCCGAGATCTGATTGAGATGAGTCAAAATGATGCGGAACCCTAAGAAAGAGATATATAACTTTCATGTTTTGAGTTTGCAAAGATACTCGCTGCATCAAGGTTGTAATCGGGCTTTAAGTTAACGCACCTGCACTGCTGACGTTCTGGAACATTCCGCCTTGTCATGCAAGTCAATTAGGCAATTCATTATTGAAAGTTTTGAAGACTTGTTGCACGCAAGTTACAGCTGGAAACACCACTTTCTTATTTTATATTAGGACTTTACTTTATTTTCAATTAATCAGATTAGGATAAATGTTATTTTAGGATATAAGAATATTTTTAGGAGATTAAGTAGAATTCAAAGACTTGAATTGGATATTTTTAAAAGGAGAAGAGAGGTCATATCAGAAGAGATTACACACGCCTCTCCTTCTTCTCTTCTGCAATTTCTCTTTTGAGTTTTGATTATGGCATGAGCGGCTAAAACTTTTATAACTTGGTTGAAGGAAACGGAGGCCTCGGAATCAATAAAACTATGAGATCTAATCTGTTTTTAGTGTTCAATATATGCTTTGAGTATTGGATGTTCTTCTGTGCCTATTTTCATGATTGTTTCATTTAATTACTAGGAGGCCTACTAGTTTATTATTTGTTGCAATCTATTGCTTAATTAGATATCAAATCCGTAATTGTTTGATCCCTCTAATTTGTGAGTAAATAAGAGTTNTCGTCAACATGAAACTATTTTTCATCTGACATTCATTATACTCTGGCCAGAGATTTCCCTTTTCCAATGTTTATTGACATTCGTCTAAGAACTCGAAATTGGACTATTTTGAGTTAACAGATCCTATCTTGACCATCACTTGTCCTCGCAAATGAATTACATATGACCAAATCGGCTTATTACACAAGACATGATTAGTCTCGTGCTTGTACACCATATAAACCATATGCATCCTATGTTGATTCCAACTGTGATGTCTCAGGTCTAAGGATCAGTGGTATTCTAGCACGATCCTACGATGCATCATTGACCACATCCATGTGATTCATCGTAATCAGTCATATTCGATAAACGGTTTACTAACCTTTTATCCATGCTAATGTCTTAGTGGCATACCTCTTATAATCACCCACACTAATACAATCACATGATATTCAATGAAGACGTTTAGCATGCCTACTATGCAATGTTATTACCTAATTAACATTACTTGCGTAGGGAATTCTTCGATGATTTGATCTTCTGAAGATTTGTGTTATCCAGACATTTCACATGCAATATTAAATATAATATAAACGAAGCAGTAAATCAACATGTGAAATAAGAACACTTTCTATTATTCATAATATATTTACAAGATATAATGTCCTGAAACTGACAACACGATTGGTTCCTAGGGCATACACTAACCCTAATTTCATCATAATCATCAGGCTACATGTTCACCGTCAAACTATTGTTCTCTCCACTCCATTCTAGGACATACATCATCAGGTTCAACCTAGTACTTTCAATATTCAAACTAGCTAGTGGCGTATAGCCTAGTCTAAATAACAAAGGACCCAATTCGCATAGACACAAATCATCCATTCACATAGCTAATCAAGGTAGGCACGATGCTTCTTGTTTCTAAGGTATTACCACGACCATTTGAAATAACCTAGCATTTCCATCAACTAAACTGGCTAGTGGTGTATAGCCTAGTCTAATCACGAAAACCCATTAAGCGCAAGATAATCTTAAAGACAAAAACCAATCTATACCTGGGCAGGGCTACAAATCAGTCATTCCATACACATTTTTGTCTCATACAATCAATTAACAAACATCAAGGTTGATCAGGCCCTAATATCAACTAAAGATTGAATTAAATGCAATGAATGAATCTAGAACATAATAGAGTGGATCAAATAAATAGAATAACAATAAAACACAAGCCTTCAATTAGATTACATCAAATCCCTAGAAAAACAAACTGCAACACGAAGGAAAAGAAACAATTACACCTGGAACCATAACCGTGAAGAACAAGGGAGGAGGAGAGGAAGAGAACCTCCTCTCCTCTCCAAGCTCCACCTTTCCAAGAAGCCCTAAATGTATTCTCCCCAAAGTATATTTGTAAAACCCAAAAACTTCTAAAAACGGACAAAAGCTGCCTTTATATAGTTTTTAGACAAAATTGAAAACTTTTAAATATTGGTTGTCGAAATTAGGGTTGGAAATGCGACATTTTTACATTCTACGCGATTTGTGTCGCGGCGTGGTTGAATTGCACCGCGACGCGTTTCTAGGCGATTTCTTCTTCGACAAAAACCGTATCACACCGCGGCGCAGTTGAATAGCGCTGTGGCGCCACATGGATTTCGCCGTTTTGTGTTGCGACGTTGTCAATCTTCGCTGCGGCGTGACTTAGGTCACACTGATTTGTGCCACGGTGCAAGAAATCGTTTTGCGGTGCGATTTGCATTTACTCTTTTTCTTCATGCCTTAATTTATCTGCACTCGAACTAGTCCAGGATATCCGAACACCAACACAAGCACGAATAATCCATCTTTTTGCACCTGAAAACACACACAACATCCATGATTTCGAAAGATAACAAAACATCCAAGAAATCACATCATAAATCATACATTAAACCTTAAATTCCTTACAGTTTCACCCTCGAATCACTATATAAATTCGCATTTCTAACACTCAACAACTTCCTTTGCAGAACTTCAATTTTTTTATTTTTTGGTCAGTTGAATAATATCAGTTAAATTCTAAGCTAATCTGGGCAGGGAAAGAGCCACTACTACTACCATTCGTTGTCAAGCTTTTGTATGAAAAGTCAAGCCTTCGAATCTTATTAGTTGAACAGTGCCACTGAACTTGTTAGAAGAAAGTAATAGGATATTGAGATTTTTGAGCTCAAAGGTTGACACGGGAATAGAACCCTCTAATCTGTTGTCACTCAAATCAAGGGGTATCCATCAGAGAGGAGGAGGCATCTGAAAATTTAGGAACGGGGCCCCCAAATTGGTTTTTGGCAAGCTGAAGCTTCTGCAATGATAGGATTGCAAACAGAGATGAGGGAATACTACCATTAAGGGAGTTGAACCTCAAGTCAACACAGGCAAGATTCTGAAGCTATTCTTAACTGGATGGGATCACACCAGTCAACATATTATGAGAGAGTTCTAGGTAAGGGAGGTTTCCGGACATGTGAAAGGATGGGATTGGACCAATGACACTGTTAATTGACAGATCCAAATAAATTGTTTGGGTGAGAATAGCCATCGAAGTGGGATTTCTCTAGCAAAATTGCAGATTGCTATCTCTATTCTTGACAAATTTTTGAGATTGGCAATGGAATTTGGTAGTGTTCCCAAGAAATTTGTGAAATTGAGCATTAGGTTCCCAAGTGATTGATTCTGAGGGAAGTGTGGCAAAGAACCTAGAAGTAATTCGTTTTAGGGGTGAGCGGTTCCGGGTACCCTACATTTTTCAGAGGAACCAGAATCGGAACCGCACAGTGCAGGTTTCCAAAAAAAAGAATCAAAACCGGAATCGCACAGTGCAAGTTCTTAAATTCAAGGAACCGGAACCTAAAATGCAGGTTCCGATTCCTTTCCTGGGTACCCTATAAAAAATCAATTACCCCCCTATTAGTTTAAAAAATGAGAAAAATACCTTAAAAGTTTACAAATTCAGCCCCAACAAATTTTGATTACTTATTTATGTGTGTTCAATGTGACTCATAAATCTTCTAATTTCTAGCAAGCACTTGCATTCATCACAAATTCACATAAGATTCCTCAATCAAAACCAAACCAAACAATTAATTAAATTATTAAACAATCATACTATAAATCTATTTTAATATATATTTAACAATTTCTATAATTTAATTAATATTGTACTAATGTTTATAATGGAATTTATATTATAAGTAATCATACTATAAATCTATAATGTAATGTTATTTAATTAAATTTTTAATCATTTATTAAGATGTAAATGTAGTAAATACTAATGTTTATAATGTAATGTTATAAATTTATAATTAATTAAGTAATCATTTAACTGTAATGTTTATATTAATTAATGTATTAAAATTTTAATATTATAATTAATTAATTGTTAATATATTTAATGTTATAGTTAATTAAGAATTATTATTAAATGTATTATTTAATTAATTAAATTTCTAATCAGTTTTAAGTATTGACTAATATTATAATAGGATATATAATTAATTAAGTATCATTTAAGTTAATAATCATTTGTTTATAATGTAATGTTTAATTTTAGTAATCATACTATAAATTATAATATAATGCTATAATTAATATTCTAATCATTAGTTAAGTATTGTGCTAATGTAGTAAATTACTAATGTTTATAATATAATTTCATAATTAATTAAGTAATCATTTATTATGTAATGTTATAATTAATTATGTATCATACTATAATGTAATATATAATGAATAAGCAATCATACTATAAATCTTTAATGTAATATATAATTAATTAAATTTCTAATCATTATTAAGTATTGATACATGTTTGTTATAGAATGTTTTAATTATTAAATTTCTAATCATTTAATTATGTTTTATAATTAATTATTGTCATACTATAACAGAATGTATAATGAATTAAGTAATCAACTATAAATCTAATGTATAAAATAATTAAATTTCAATAATTTAATTAAGTATTATACTAATGTTTATAATGGAATTTATAATTAATTAAGTAATCATTTGTTTAAATGTAATGTTATATTATTAATAATTATATTATAAATCTATAATGTGATGTTATAATTAATTAAATTTCTAATTATTTATTAAGTGATAACTAAATTCCTAATGTAATGTTATAAACTTATAATTAATTAAGTAATCATTTAACTAAATGTAGATTATAATTGATAAGTAATTATTTAACTAGTAATGTATTAATGTTTATCATTTATTAATATAATTAATTATTTCTAATTTACTACAGATATACGTACTAAGAACTTGATAATTGAAGTAAATAACTAAATATTATATTATTATTCAATCAATATACTGTTTTATTAAAAAATAATTATTTTAATAACATTAAACCATTTTTAATGGTCCTAGTCCAATATACACTTAATTAATCAAAACTTTGATATTAAATTAAAGTTTTTTATATGGATAGTTTATAGTAATAAGTATATTGTATATTTATTTAATTAGGTTATGTAAAAATTTAACTTTTTCCATTCTAAATTTTTTATATGTAAAATTAAAATAGACCCCTCATTCTTCACAGATATTTTATTTCAGCACAGGTTCCAAAACAGGGTACTCGTTGTA
Organism: Pistacia vera; assembly: GCF_008641045.1. NCBI lineage: Eukaryota > Viridiplantae > Streptophyta > Magnoliopsida > Sapindales > Anacardiaceae > Pistacia > Pistacia vera. The sequence continues at coordinate 96,343 of NW_022195090.1, read as the reverse complement.
GGTTTCGAGCCACCCTACTACAGGTTCTTTTTTCCAGGTTCGATTCCGATTCCTCCACATGTAGGAACCGAGCCAGAACCGCATCGGTTCCAAAAAAATGGAACAAGAACTACCTGCACAGTGTCATTCCGCGTAGGTTCTGGTTCTGTTCCAGTTCTACCTGTAGTGCTTGGTTCTACTGCTACCCGTGCTCACTCCTAATTCGTTTTTTGATAAATCAAGATTCTCTAGTGTTGGTACTAAAGATTTTTTTGTGGAAATGTTCCACATAACCCCAATAAATGAGACATAAGAGGTCAAATTCATGAATTTAGCTAAAAATTCTAGAACTAGAACAACAAATTATTCCGATCCAAAACTATTACTGGAAGTGATCGAAGTTCTGCAAAGGAAGCACTGCTAATGGGGCCTGAACAAAACAACTGGACATTATTTTTAATAAAAATCTAGAGGGATAATTTTAATTTACATTCCCATATAAAATTGAGGCTTATAAACAATTTCATATTAAAGATTGGTATATTGGTAATTGATTGTTGACATGACATCAAATAATAAAAATTATTTAGTCAAATAACAAAGGGTGCGTTTTTTTTGTTATTTTGGATAAGATTTTGGAATAATATTGGGTAGTTGAATAGGTGTATTACGAGGTAAATTTAAAAATTAACAAAAAAAACCCTAGGTGCTATTTAACTAAACACCCCAATTATACAATTTTTGTAAAATGACAAAAACATCCCCCCACCCCATGCCAGATTCGCCACCACCGCAGAATCTGGCCAGAAAATGGTGTTACGACGCAGACCGTCGATCTGCCGTCGTGTCGCGTTGACATGGCCCTTTCCGGCCAAATCTACGACCAGTCTATCGTCGACGGTCGCAAAAGGCCAGATTTGGTCGTTAGCAATGGCTAAAGATATGGCCGTTGTCGATCAACATGGCCAAGATTTGGTCGTCGTTGACGATCGTTTGGCTGTCGTTGACGCCAGATCTGGCCTTTTTCGGCCAGATCCACACGCCGTTGTGACAGATTTCGGCAACTCGTGGTTGCTGGAATCTGGCACTATGGGTGGGTGGGGTGTTTTTGTTAGTTTTTAAACTTTTTTTCTAGGGTGTGTTAAATATACTTAAGGGATCTAAAGTAATAAAAAATATAATAGTATTTCCCATAATTAAAACAGGTATTTTGAGAACGGTAGGAAAAATAAAACAAGCGCACCCAAAGGTATTTTCGTCTTTACAGTAAAATAGTAAGGATTTTTCTAACAAAACATAACGGTGGGTGGCAAAGTGTTGTTTTGAAACTTGATGGGTGGAAAAGTGTCGTTTCACCAAACCTTGGTTGAGAAAATATTGTTCTCTCAATTGTAAATGAGGCAATAAATAAAAGAGGGAGTGTGCGTTACCTTTTGGCTTTTGTCGTCATCAAAGGAGCTTGAAAGAAAGGAAGGGTCCCTTGACTTGGGGCCTCCATTGCACTAAAGTTGGATTAGTGCAGTGGAGAGTGTTGTTTGTGTTAGGCGTGAAAGGAAAGGAAAGACCCTAGACCTAAAGTTGTTAAATTGCCCCCCGTGGGCAAGTCATAGTATGTAAAAATTCTAATTAGCCAAAAGGTTTGGAATGGAAGGAAAAGTTCAGAATGCATAACTTGGCGCTAAAGTTTGATTTGGGAAAAATTGTTTTAAAACTGCATAGATTTCATAGGAGAATTTGGTGGCCAAGATCCATAGGAGCTTGGGAGCTTTCAGGAGCCAAAAAAATGCGTTTCTCAGTTAAAATTGTACATTTTAAAAAAAATGACATTTCAAAAGTTATTTTCTAGATAAATTTTGATTTCACAAACAAAATTTTTCAGAAACTAAGCAGCAAGATGCAAATGAGCAAACTAAGTTGCGAAGAATGAAGAAGAAACAGAATGGAACAAGACTCAATAGTCTGTATATTTTTATTTTATTATGCAATAAATTAAAGAACAATACAAGGATGTAATCAAGCTATAATTACACATAATTTGAATAAAGCAATTGCTGAATTACTTCTGAATATCTTGTAATCTGCTTGATTCCAGGATGCATATTCCAGTAGTCATTCTTCATTCCATCTTGCATCACTCCCCCTCAAGCTAGTGGTTTGTAGTGTCAAAAACTCCAGCTTGTGAAACAAATATGAATGTTGTCGAAACCAATGTCTTTGTGAAAATGTTTGCTAGTTGTTTAAAGTTCGGATATGCATAGTCTTAATAAATCCTTTTGAATTTTGTCTCGGACAAAGTGACAGTCAATTTTGATATTTTTGTCCTTTCATGGAATACATGATTTGCTACAATGTCATTGTTAGCTTTGTTATCCAATGTAAGATGACGGGTTTACCTATTGTATCTCCAAATCCTTTAGTAACTTGTTCGGTTAAAAACAACTTTAATTCCTCTGCAAGTGCACAGGTCACTATTGCAGTAAAGTTCACAAGCAAAGGTCAATCCCACAGAGAGTAGAGATATCAATTATCTAATATTGTGCAAAACCAACTAAAATAATGAAATCAAATGAGATAATAAAATACCCAACAACTTAATAAAATCCAAATTAACTAAATTCAAGTAAGAATAACAAAAATACTAAAAATAACAACTAGATAAAAACAGATCTAAACAAATGCTTAAACAATGAGAAATGGTCTAGTGTATCCAATTTCACCATAATTATCCTACTTTATGTTATTAATCAAACCGTGTTTCTCGATCCAATCTTAAGGTCAATACTACCAAGTAAGGTCATGCTGTGGCCAATTGGATCAATCTAGTGTTTCATCATCCAACCTAGCTAGTGGGTGTGTAGCCTAGTCTAAAATACAAAACCCATTATCACAAAAGTACTAAAAACAACACAAACCAACTTACACTCGTCGAGGGCATCGCACAGACATAATAAATCATTCAAGCCTAACCCCAACTCATATAGTCATCAATCAACATATAACACGATCAAACTCAACAACTCAAAGACAAAGAATTCAAGGTTAGCTAGTGGCGTATAGCCTAACCTTGACTCATACAACCATTCAACCATAAGTCAAAGGCAATCACGCAATAATAATGATTAATCAACTCAATAAGCATAAAGAATGAACTAAGATATCATTGGATCAATAAACTAGAATTAAACATACACATAAAGTTGTCTATAAGATTACATTGGTACACTAGGAAAGAGTCTAGCTACTCATAATACAAGGACAAACCTTGATCTCACTTATAAATATTTGGATGCGAAATCCACTCACAATGACAGATTTACCAAATAATCAATCACTCCTTCCCAAGCTTCCCAAAGTTCAAAATGTTTTGAAAATGTAAAAACTCCAAAAACGGACTAAAGTTGCCTTTATAGTTTTTAGGCAAAATGGAAAACTGTAAATATTGGTCTCCAAAAATAGGGTTGGAAATGAAGTTATTCTAAATATCACGATTTGCGCTGCAGCACGGTTCCGGTGATTTTTGCTTCAACAAAACCTTATATCATGCCACGGCATGTTTGATTGAGCCTGACGTAGATTTGCCAATGTTGAGTTGCAATGCCATGATTTCTATGCCGGGGCACAATCTGAGTTGTGTCGTCTTCACTCCACGACTAGAAAAATGTTCTACAGTGTAATTTTGGAATTTACTCTTTTTTCGCTCGCCTTGATTTATCTGCACTCGACGGGTCCAAGATGTCCAAACACCAACACAAGCACAACAATCCATCTTTCTGCACCTGAATACCCAAAACACAAAACCTGTGATTCTAGAAGATAACAAAACAACTAAGGAAACTTATCCTAAATAATGCGTTAAACCTTGAATTCCTTACAATTTTCACCCCCAAATCACAATAAATCCCATTTTCATCACTCAACACAGCCCTCAACCAGCTTATTGCTAGTCCCTAGCAGAAAGCGATAAAATCTAATCCTAATCATCTATCCTAACTAAACAATTTCCATAGTTTGACACAATGCATTTAGTGTATGCAATAAGTCTTTAAACCCCATGTCCCACTAGTGGACGAGTTCCATCTCATGAGGGGTTTTTTTTTTTTTTTTTTATAAGTAAGTAATCATATTAAAAAAAACAGAAGTATGTACAAAGGCCTAATAAAAGGCAACCAGCCTATTTTGGGACATGCCCCGAAATAGGAAACAAAAGAAACAAGCCTACAAACAGCCATCCCTAGGGTTTATCTAAAACCACAAAGGGAGATAAACACCAAGAAGAAAGAAAGAGAACACACAAAATCCACCTACCATAGGACACCTCCCTAGGTTAGGATCATTAAAAGAAAAACACGAAATCAAACTCTTTACCAATGAGACAAAACAACCAAGCAAAACCCTTCTGCGTAACCCTCTGTAATCCAATCTTCAAACGGTGTTGAGAACTTGAGGAACGTCTTTGAAAATAGATCTAGGGAGGCCCCAATCATTCGCCAACTTCCTATTGTTGTAGGATGCTGTGACATTCCTAAGGTCCATAGCTTTATCTCTCACAACACTTTTGATAGCATCGATCGATATGTGAAAGAATCCTTATGGTCACCCCTAAACTTCGCGAATTTCGTTCCCTCAAAATCCAATAATCCGTAGCCCCTAAACAAAGCCTACCCAAAGTGAATTTTACTCTTACCTTTCCATATCCTTGCCAAATGGGGGATGTAATCATGCCAGGGTCTAACCACATAACCAAGGTCAACAAGCCTAAGGATCTTGCTCCAAATAGACTTAGAAAAGGGCATGCAAAAAATAAGTGATCAAGAGATTCCTGGATGAGTTACAAAAGCAACAATGAGCATTAGTGGTAGCCCATACCTCATCAACCTGTCCTTTGTAGGTAATCTCTCCTTTATAGCCATCCATAGATCATAGAGTATCTTGGAATAGCCTTTAGAACCACACCAAGTCACACCACTCAACTTTTGCTCTCCTTCCTCTAATTGCCTCCCAAGCCGATTTGGTAGAGAAATCCCCCGAAGGTGAGGGTATCCACAAAATCTTGTCATCAACATTAGAAGGAGTGAAATTCACAGAATTCCTCATGTTAATAAGAGCCTAAGAATTGGCAGTTGGCCACTTCCAGTTGCATCCACATCACAGAACTCACTTTAGCATCCTTAGCAATCCTCGCATCATAAATAATACTTCCCCATAGGTGCAAACAAGGGAGCGTTCGGGTGCCAGTTTCAAACCAAGAGAGTGGTGTTACCATTGCCATGTTATATTTGATATTCTTTCTAGCCCTTTCCCTATTTTTGAGGATATGTCTCCATGACCATGTACATTTTGGGGAATGCATATGTCCCAAATTCTTCGATTTCTCAAATAAATTCGGACCCAGAGACCCATAAAGTATGGTTTTGTGATTGCATAGGTTCCAAATAGTCTTAAAGAAGCTGCGAGGTTCCAGTCCCTAGATTTCATAAACCCAAGCCCGCCCTTATTTTTGGGTACACATACTCCTCTCCCAAGCTATTCAGCTTTGTGTCTTTCATACAACTCGCCGCCAAGAAAAGCTCTCAAACATCATCAATTCCTTATGAATTTGGAAGGAAGAGTAAAGAGGGACGACCAATAAATTTGCACACTCCAAAGCATGGATTTAATCAAAATAATCCTCCCCGCATAGAGATAGAAACCTACTTCTCCAAGAGGCAACCCGAGCCAAGATTTTTCCAAGAAAGGTAAGAGTCTAAAATTCACTTTGGGTAGGCTTGTTTAAGGGCTACGGTTTATTGGATTTGGAGGGAACGAAATCGCGAAGTTTTAGGGTGACCATAAGGATTCTTTCACCATAATCGATGCTATCAAAAGTGTTTGAGAGATAAAGCTATGGCCTTAGGAATGTCACAGCATCCTACAGCAATAGGAAGTTGGCGAATGATTGGGGCCTCCTTAGATCTATTTTCAAAGACGTTCCTCAAGTTCTCAACACTGTTTGAAGATTGGATTACAGAGGGTTATGCAGAAGGTTTTTGCTTGGTTGTTTTGTCTCATTGGTAAAGAGTTTGATTTCGTGTTTTTCTTTAATGATCCTAACCTAGGGAGGTGTCCTATGGTAGATGGGATTTTTGGTGTTCTCTTTTCTTTATTCTTGGTGTTTATCTCCCTTGTGGTTTTAGAAAACGCCTAGAGTGGATGGCTGTTTGTAGGCTTGTTTCTTTGTTTCCTTTTTCGGGCATGTCCCAAAATAGGCTGGTCGCCTTTATTAGGCCTTTGTACATTCTTCTGTTTTTTTTAATATGATTACTTACTATCAAAAAAAAAAAAAAAAAAAACACCCGCATGAGATCGGAACTCGTCCACTAGTGGGACCTAGGGGTTTAAAGGCTTATTGCATACACTAAATGCAATTGTGTTTATCTCCCTTTGTGGTTTTAGATAAACGCCTAGAGTGGAGGCTGTTTGTAGGCTTGTTTCTTTGTTTCCTATTTTCGGGGCATGTCCCAAAATAGGCTGGTCGCCTTTTATTAGGCCTTTGTACATTCTTCCGTTTTTTTTAATGATTACTTACTTATCAAAAAAAAAAAAAAAAAACACCCGCATGAGATCGGAACTCGCCACTAGTGGGACCAGGGGTTTAAAGGCTTATTCATACACTAAATGCAATTGTTCAAACTATGGAAATGGTTTAGTTAGGATAGATTAGTTAGGATTAGATTTTATCGCTTTCATTGCTAGGGACTAGCAATAAGCTGGTTGAGGGTTGTGTTAAGTGATGAAAAGGCGGATATATTGTGATTTGGGTGAAAATTGTAAGGAATCAAGGTTTAATGCATTATTTAGGATAAGTTTCCTTAGTTGTTTGTTATCTTCTAGAATCACAGGTTTTGTTGTGTTTTCGGGTATTCAGGTGCAGAAAGATGGATTGTTCATGCTTGTGTTGGTGTTTGGACATCTTGGACCCGTCGAGTGCAGATAAATCAGGCGAGCGAAAAAAGAGTAAATTCCAAAATTACACTGTAGAACATTTTTCTAAGTCGTGGAGTGAAGACGACACACTCAGATTGTCCCCGGCATAGAAATCATGGCATTGCAACTCAACATTGGCAAAATCTACGTCACGGCTCAATTCAAACATGCCGTGGCATGATAAGGTTTTTGTGAAGCAAAAATCACCTGGAACCGTGCTGCAGCGCAAATCGTGATATTTAGAATACTTCGCATTCCAACCCTATTTTGGAGACGATATTTACAATTTTGGCTCATGTTGCCTAAAAACTATATAAAGGCAACTTTAGTCCGATTTTTTTGGAGTTTTTACATTTTCAAAACACATTTTGTAACGTTGGGAAGCTTGGGAAGGAGTGATTGATTGTTTGAGGATAAATCTTGATCATTGTGAGTGGATTTCGCATCCAAATATTTATAGGTGAGATCAAGGTTTGTTTCCTTGTTATTATGAGTAGCTAGACTCTTTCCTAGTGTATCCAATGTAATCTTATTAGACAACTTTATGTGTATTGTTTAATCTAATGTTTTATTGATCCAATGATATCTTAGTTTCATTCATTTATGCTTATTGAGTTGATTAATCATTATTATTGCGTGATTGCCTTTGACTTATGGTTGAATGGTTGTATGAGTCAAGGTTAGGCTATACGCCACTAGCTAACCTTGAATATCTTTTGATCTTTGATCGTTGTTGATATTTGATCGTGTTTAATAGTTGATTGATTGACTATATGAGTTGGGGTTAGGCTATACGCCACTAGCTAATCTCAAATTGCTCTACTGAATGATTAATTTATGTCTGTGCGATGCCCTCGACTAGTGTAAGTTGGTTTGTGTTCGTTTTTAGTACTTTTGTGCATAATGGGTTTTTGTTATTTAGACTAGGCTACACACCACTAGCTAGTTTGGATGATGAAAACACTAGATTGATCCAATTGGCCACTGCATGACCTTACCTTGGTAAGTATTGACCTTAAGATTTGGATCGAGAAACATCGGTTAGATTAATAACATAAAGTAGGATAATTATGGTGAAATTGGATACACTAGACCATTTCTCATTGTTTAAGCATTTGTTTAGATCTTTTTTTTATCTTAGTTGTTATTTTTAGTATTTTTGTTATTCTTACTTGAATTTTAGTTAATTTGGATTTTATTAAGTTGTTGGGTATTTTTATTATCTCATTTGATTTCATTATTTTAGTTGGTTTTGCACAATATTAGATTAATTGATATCTCTACTCTCTGTGGGATTGACCTTTGCTTGTGCACTTTACTGCAATAGTGACCTGTGCACTTGCAGAGGAATTAAAGTTGTTTTTAACCGAACAAGTTACTAAAGGATTTGGAGATACAAATAGGTAAACCCGTCATCTTACATTGTGATAGCAAAGCTAACAATGACATTGTAGCAAATCATGTATTCCATGAAAGGACAAAACATATCAAAATTGACTGTCACTTTGTCCGAGACAAAATTCAAAAAGGATTTATTAAGACTATGCATATCCGAACTTTAGAACAACTAGCAAACATTTTCACAAAGACATTGTGTAGTCGACAACATTCATATTTGTTTCACAAGCTTGGAGTTTTTGACATCTACAAACCACTAGCTTGAGGGGGAGTGATGCAAGATGGAATGAAATTGAATGACTACTGGAATTATGCATCCTGGAATCAAGCAGATTACAAGATATTCAGAAGTAACTTCAGCAATTGCTTTATTCAAATTATTGTGTAATTATAGCTTTGATTACATTCCTTGTATTGTTCTTTAATTTATTGCATAAATACAATACAAATATACAGACTATTGAGTCTTGTTCCATTCTGTTTCTTCTTCCATTCTTCAGCAACTTAGTTTGCTCATTTTTGCATCTTGCTGCTTAGTTTCTGAAAAATTTTGTTTGTGAAATCAAAATTTTATCTAGAAAATAACTTTTGAAAATGTCATTTTTTTTAAAATGTACAATTTTAACTGAGAAACGCATTTTTTTGGCTCCTCGAAAGCTCCCAAGCTCCTATGGATCTTGGCCACCAAATTCTCCTATGAAATCTATGCAGTTTTAAAACAATTTTTCCCAAATCAAACTTTAGCGCAAAGTTATCGCATTCTGAACTTTTCCTTCCATTCCAAACCTTTTAGGGCCTAATTAGAACTTTTTACATACTATAACTTTGCCCACGGGGGGCTAATTTAACAACTTTAGGTCTAGGGTCTCTTCCTTTCCTTTCACGCCTAACACAAACAACACTCTCTCCACTTGCACTAATCCAACTTTAGTGCAATGGTGGCCCCAGATCAAGGGACCCTTCCTTTCTTTTCAAGCTCCTTTGATGACGACAAAAGCCAAAAGGTAACGCACACTCCCCTCTTTTATTATTATTGCCTCATTTACAATTGAGAGAACAATATTTTCTCAACCAAGGTTTGGTGAAACGACACTTTTCCACCCATCAAGTTTCAAAACAACACTTTGCCACCCACCGTTATGTTTTGTTAGAAAAATCCATTACTATTTTACTGTAAAGACGAAAATACCTTTGGGTGCGCTTGTTTTATTTTTTCATACCCTGTTCTCAAAATACCTGTTTGTTTAATTATTTGGGAAATACTATTATATTTTTTAATTACTTTTAGATCCCTTAAGTTTATTTATTTAACACACCCCTAGAAAAAAAGTTTAAAAACTAACAAAAACACCCCCACCCACCCATAGTTGCCAGATTCCAGCAACCACCGAGTTGCCGAAATCTGTCACAACGGCGTAGTGGATCTGGCCGAAAAAGGCCAGATCTGGCCGTCAACGACAGCCAAAGATCCGTCAACGACGACCAAATCTTGGCCATTGTTGATCGACAACGACGGCCATATCTTTAGCCATTGCTAACGACCAAATCTGGCCTTTTGCGACCGTCGACGACTAGATCTGGTCGTAGATTTGGCCGGAAAGGGCCATGTCAACGCACGACCGGCCAGATCTGACTGGTCTGCGTCGTAACACCATTTTCTGGCCAGATTCTGCCGGTGGTGGCCAGAATCTGGCACTATGGGTGGGTGGGGATGTTTTTGTCATTTTACAAAAATTGTATATATTGGGGTGTTTAGTTAAATTAGCAAACCTAGGGGTTTTTTTTGTTAATTTTTAAATTTTACCTCGTAATAGTCACCCTATTCAACTACCCAATATTATTCCCAAAATCTTATCCAAAATAACAAAAAAAACGCACCCTTTGTTATTTGACTAAATAATTTTTTATTATTTGATGTCATGTCAACAATCAATTACCAATATACCCAATCTTTAATATGAAATTGTTTATAAGCCCTCAATTTTATATGGGAATGTAAATTAACAATTTATCCCTCTAGATTTTTATTAAAAATAATGTCCAGTTGTTTTGTTTCAGGCCCCATTAGCAGTGCTTCCTTTGTAGAACTTCGATCACTTCCAGTAATAGTTTTGGATCGGAATAATTTGTTGTTCTGGTTCTAGAATTTTTAGCTAAATTCATGAATTTGACCTCCTTATGTCTCATTTATTGTGGGTTATGTGGAACATTTCCACAAAAAAATCTTCTAGTTACCAACACTAGAGAATCTTGATTTATCAAAAAACGAATTAGGAGTGAGCACGGGTAGCAAGTAGAACCAAGACCTACAGGTAGAACTGGAACCAGAACCAGAACCTACGCGGAATTGACACTGTGCAGGTAGGTTCTTGTTCCATTTTTTTGGAACCGACACTGTGCGGTTCTGGCTCCGGTTCCTACATGTGGAGGAATCGGAATCGAACCTGGAAAAAAGAACCTGTAGTAGGGGTGGCTCGAAACCTACAACGAGTACCCTGTTTTGGAACCTGTGCTGAAATAAAATATCTGTGAAGAATGAGGGGTCTATTTTAATTTTACATATAAAAAATTTAGAATGGAAAAAGTTAAATTTTTACAATAACCTAATTAAATAAATATACAATTATACTTATTACATATAAACTACTCCATATAAAAAACTTTAATATATTAATATCAAAGTTTTGATTAATTAAGTGTATAATTGGACTAGGACCAATTAAAAATGTTTTAATGTTATTAAAATAATTATTTTTTAATAAAACAGTATATTTGATTGAATAATAATATAATATTTAGTTATTTACTTCAATTATCAAGTTCTAAGTACGTATATCTGTAGTAAATTAGAAATTAACTTAATTATATATAATAAATTGATAAACATAATACATTACTAGTTAAATAATACTTAATCAATTATAACATTACATTATAGTTAAATGATTACTTAATAATTATAAGTTTATAACATACATTAGTAATTTAGTATATCACTTAATTAAATAATTAGAAATTTAATTAATTATAACATCACATTATAGATTTATAATTAATTAATTATATAACATTACATATAAACAAATGATTACTTAATAATTATAACATTCCATTATAAACATTAGTATAATACTTAATTAAATATTAGAAATTTAATTAATTTTAATATTACATTAAAGATTTATAGTATGATTACTTAATTCATTAAACATTCTGTTATAGTATGATCACATAATTAATTATAAAATACATAATTAAATGATTAGAAATTTAATTAATTATAACATTCTATAACAAACATTAGTACAATACTTAATAAATGATTAGAAATTTAATTAATTATAATATTACATTAAAGATTTATAGTATGATTGCTTAATTCATTAAATATTACATTATAGTATGATAAATAATATATAACATTACATAATTAAATGATTACTTAATTAATTATGAAATATTATTATAAACATTAGTAATTTCACATTAGCACAATACTTAACTAATGATTAGAAATTTAATTAATTATAGCATATATTATAAATTTATAGTATGATTACTTAATTAATTATAACATACTATAAACAAATGATTAATAACTTAAATGTTACTTAATTAATTATAATATCTATTATAATATTAGTACAATACTTAATTAACTGATTAGAAATTTAATTAATTAAATAATTACATTATAATAAATAATTACTTAATTAACTTAATTAAATATTTATAATACTACTAATTAATTATAATATTAAATTATATAAATCACTTAATTATTATAAAATTACCTAGTAAATGTTACTATTAATTATAAATTTATAACATTAATTATAAACATTAGTAATTTACTACATTAGTACATTACCTAATTAAATGATTAAAAATTTAATTAATTTAAACATACATTATAGATTATATCGATTACAATTAATATAATATTCCATTAAAACATTAGTACAATATTAATAATTATTAGAATTATTAAATTATATATAAATTATAGATTTATAGTATGATTGTTTAATTAATTAATTAATTGTTTTGGTTTTGGTTTTGATTGAGGAATTTATGTGAAGTGTATGAATTGATTGAATCAAGTGTTGCCTAGAAATTAGAAGATTTATGAGTCACATTGAACACACATAAATAGTAATCAAAATTTTTTGGGGCTGAATTTGTAAACTTAAGGTATTTTTTCTTTTAAACTATAGGGGGGTAATTGATTTTATAGGGTACCCAGGAAAGGAATCGGAACCTGCATTTTAGGTTCCGGTCCTTGAATTAAGAACTGCACGTGCGATTCCGGTTTGTTCTTTTTTTTGGAAACTGCACTGTGCGTTCCGATCTGGTTCCTCTGAAAAATGTGGGTACCCGGAACCGCTCACCCCTAAAACGAATTACTTTAGGTTCTTTGCCACACTTCCCTAGAATCAATCACTTGGGAACCTATGCTCAATTCACACATTCTTGGGAACACTACCAAATCCATTGCCAATCTCAAAAATTTGTCAGAATAGAGATAGCAATCTGCAATTTTCAGAGAAATCCCACTTCGATGGTATTCTCACCCAAACAATTTATTTGGATCTGTCAATTAACAGTGTCATTGGTCCAATCCCATCTTTCACATGTCCGGAAACCTCCCTTACCTAGAACTCTCTCATAATATGTGACTGGTGTGATCCCATCATTAGGATAGCTCAGAATCTTGCCTGTGTTGACTTGAGGTTAACTCCTTAATGGTAGTATTCCCTCATCTCTGTTTGCAATCCTATCATTGCAGAAGCTTCAGCTTGCCAAAAACCAATTTGGGGCCCCGTTCCTAAATTTTCAGATGCTCCTCCCTTGATGGATACCCCTTGATTTGAGTGACAACGATTAGAGGGTTCTATTCCCGTGTCAACCTTTGAGCCAAAAATCTCAATATCCTACTTTTTCTTCTAACAAGTTCAGTGGCAGTTCAACTAATAAGATTCGAAGGCTTGACTTTCATACAAAAGCTGCAACGAATGGTGTTAGTAGTGGCTCTTTCCCTGCCCAGATTAGCTTAGAATTAATGATATTATTCAACTGACCAAAAAATAAAAAATTGAAGTTCTGCAAAGGAAGTTGTTGAGTGTTAGAAATGCGAATTTATATAGTGATTCGAGGGTGAAACTGTAAGGAATTTAAGGTTAATGATTGATTTATGATGTGATTTCTTGGATGTTTGTTATCTTTCGAATCATGGATGTTGTGTGTGTTTTCAGGTGCAAAAAGATGGATTATTGTGCTTGTGTTGGTGTTCGGAATCCTGGACTAGTTCGAGTGCAGATAAATTAAGGCATGAAGAAAAAGAGTAAATGCAAATCGCACCGCAAAACGACTTGCACCGTGGCACAAATCAGTGTGAACTAGTCAGCCGCAAGCGAAGATTGACACGCGAACACAAAACGGCGAAATCTGTGGCGCCACAGCGCTATTCAACTGCGCGCGGTGTGATACGGTTTTTGTCGAAGAAGAAATCGCCTAGAAACGCGTCGCGGTGCAATTCAACCACGCCGCGAACAAATCGCGTAGAATGTAAAAGTCGCATTTCCAACCTAATTTCGACAACCAATATTTAAAGTTTTCAATTTTGTCTAAAAACTATAAAGGCAGCTTTTGTCCGTTTTTAGAAGTTTTTGGGTTTTACAAATATACTTTGGGGAGATACAATTTAGGGCTTCTGGAAAGGTGGAGCTGGAGAGGAGAGGAGGTTCTCTCCTCTCCTCCTCCCTTGTTCTTCACGGTTATGGTTCCAGGTGAATTGTTTCTTTCCTGTGTTGCAGTTTGTTTTTTCTAGGGATTTGATGAATCTAATTGAAGGCTGTGTTTTATTGTTATTCATTTATTGATCCACTCTTTATGTTCTAGATTCATTCATTGCATTTAATTCAATCTTTAGTTGATATTAGGGCCTGATCAACCTTGATGTTTGTTAATTGATTGTATGAGACAAAAATGTGTATGGAATGACTGATTGTAGCCCTGCCCAGGTATAGATTGGTTTTTGTCTTTAGATTATCTTGCGCTAATGGGTTTTCGTGATTAGACTAGGCTATACACCATCACAGTTTAGTTGATGGAAATGCTAGGTTATTTCAAATGGTCGTGGTAATACCTTAGAAACAAGAAGCATGTGCCTACCTTGATTAGCTATGTGAATGGATGATTTGTGTCTATGCGAATTGGTCCTTTGTTATTTAGACTAGGCTATACGCCACTAGCTAGTTTGAATATTGAAAGTACAGGTTGAACCTGATGATGTATATCTAGAATGGAGTGGAGAGAACAATAGTTTGACGGTGAACTGTAGCCTGATGATTATGATGAAATTGGGTTAGTGTATGCCTAGGAACCAATCGTGTTGTCAGTTTCAGGACATTATATCTTGTAAATATATTAATAATAGAAAGTGTTCTTATTTCACTGTTGATTTACTGCTTCGTTTATATTATATTAATATGCATGTGAAATGTTGGATAACACAAATTCAGAAGATCAAATCATCGAAGAATTCCCTACGCAGTAATGTTAATTGGTAATAACATTGCATAGTGGCATGCTAAATCTTCATTGAAATCATGTGATTGTATTAGTGGTAGGTGTTAGTAAGAGTGATAGCCACTAAGACATTAGCATGGATAAAAGGTTAGTAAAAGTTTATCGAATATGACTGATTACGATGAATCACATGGATGTGGTCAATGATGCATCGTATCTGGTATGTGCTAGATACCACTGATCTTAGACCTGAGACATCACAGTTGGAATCAACATAGGATGCATATGGTTTATTGGTGTAGCCGAGACTAATCATGTCTTGTGTAATAAGCCGATTGGTCATATGTAATTCATTTGCGAGGACAAGTGATGGCAAGATAGGATCTGTTAACTCAAATAGTCAATTTCGAGTCTTAGACGAATGTCAAAAACATTGGAAAAGGGAAATCTCTGGCCAGAGTATAATGAATGTCAGATGAAATAGTTTCATGTTGACGTTCCATATCGATTGACAATTCGATTAAGAGAAGTTAAGGGTTTTGACTACTAGAACATTCTTAATTGGATAGATGACGGAGGGATTTTACTACACGGTACGTACGATCAGAAAAAGGTTCATTGGAGTTTACACTTCATTGTGGTTTAGGGTGTTAGGAAGAACCCGGTTGCGCAGCGGAAAACAAAAATTACAACCATGGATCGTTCCTTAGAACCCAAAATCAGGGCATAGAAAATTACAGTTATATTTTATAAGAATCTGCAGAAAAATAAATCCAAAGGTTTAGATTCATACCCACGTTTGGAGGGGTCACCAATGTTGTCCCTGAATGTGTTTGCTACCGATCCAAGTGTAGGATCGAACCGTAGAGGTCCACACGAAGACAATCAACAAGAACCAAGGAGGGATTTGCTAGATCCTCCTTGGCCTTAAGAAATCAAGAAGAAAAAAAAAATGTTTGTTTTCAATGGAATAGTGAAAGGGGCGTGGGAGTGAGTGTAAAAGGGGCTGCTGTGTGTTTTTATCAAAAGGCAAAAAAAATGAATTAATTTTTAAATCACACAAACACTATTCCTTTTATAGGCAAACCAAGTTGCCCTATTCCACATGGAATGGGCTTGGGCTCAACCCAAACACCCCATGTTGCCAAACACTCCAATTAGATATTTTAATTTAATTCATCATTATCTTAATTAAAATCATATATATATTTAATTAACATTTAACAGTAATGATGATTAACTAAATATGTGCGAACACACATTTAACCGTAATTTCACTTATTTAATTTTTTTTTAACAAATTAATAAAAAGGCTACGACCTCAGCAAATTTAATTGCACTGTAAAATTACCAAAATACCCCTTCGCCCAAAAAGACGAAAGACCTTCTTTCTCTTGGCTCTTAATATTCTTCTTGTGTGTGACCCATAGGCTCCTATCATACCGTAGTGTATAGTATGCGATTAACACCAATTAATCGTCTCACTAAAATAGACCAAGATTGGCCCCTAGCAAGGCATCAGGCCACCGATAGATTCAGATTCAGCAAAGTAGCTACCTGTCACGATAGGTTCCGTAATACACGATCCTTTCATCATACGTTATCTCGAGAGACGAAGGCATAGAAATAGTGTCAACCTTCGGTTACTCTCGATATTATATATTCAGTTTCGGACCAATGACCGTAATAATCTGGATAGAGCAACAACTCAATCCACTGTGGCCACAGTTTCAGTGTCATTGCCATATACGAATTACGCCGTGAGATAACTTCTCCCGTACCCGGGAGTGATGAATCCTTTGTCAATCCACCATAGTTTTGATACACTCCTTGATATAGCCAATCACCACCGTACTGACAGCTCTGAATAGAATTGCGTTAGGCTAGTATCAAACTGTACCAATCGGTGCACAGGCGCTCCGTGATCTCAAGTCTAAGGATCACATGCACCACCATTCGTTAGAGGTATGTTCCATAGACACTGGGGTTACCATCCATATGGAATCCTCTGGTGGGTCAGTCCAGTGAACTGCTTGGTATATCCGCCTACAACAAGCACCCATGTGTTGCACCAGGTTGTCACCAAACAACCTTGACAAATGAGATCAGTCCATGCCTTTCGACAGGGTCGTTCACACTAGATAGCCTTACCGTATTATCTGTGCCCTTACTTCAGATAATACTGGGGCTACGGACGTTTCTAGAATGGCCACCATATGTGCTCATAGGGTTCTCACTATCAAGATTGAAACACTTGATACCCTGTCACGGTTCTACCATTCTAAGGACATATATCATACATATTGCAATAATAATGATTTACGGATATAGAATAAAATGCCTTTTATTATTGATTAATGAACATTATTACAAAGAGTCAATTCCACAATAATTGATTGGCTCTAGGGCATCTACTCTAACAATCTCCACTTGCACTATAGCCAATCATTCATGTATTTAATACCAAATGATTGCAAGTGCCTTTCCATGCTTCTGCTGCGACAGAGGCTTTGTAGTGGATTTGCAAGATTGTCATCAGTATGCACTTTACTAATCTGCACGTCTTCTCTCAACTATCTCTCTGATGAGATGGAATCGTCTGAATATGTGTCTGGACTTTGATGAGACCGTGGTTCCTAGCTTGAGCAATTGCTCCATTGTTGTCACAATAGATGTCTATAGGATCAACAATCGTAGGAACCAACCAAGTTCAATGACGAACTCTAATCCAGACTGCCTCTTGGCCGCATCTGACAATGCAATATACTCAGCCTCCATTGTAGAGTCCGCTACAGTGCTTTGCTTGGAGCTCTTCCAGCTACTGCACTGCCCCTTGAGACAATAAAAACCCTGATTGGATCGATAATCATCTTTGTCCGTTTGGAAACTAGCATCACTGTATCATCTTACAGTGAGCTCATTTCCCCTCCATAAACCAAGAACATATCCTTATCCTCTTCAAGTACTAAGAATATTTGATGCGTGTTTACTACACATGCGAAAATAGCAAGTATACTAGTCGCAAAAAGTAATAAAGTGATGAGTGAGTATGTTCCCAAGAGGATAGTGTTACTAATTACCGATTTTCTAGTTTAAGTCCTAATTGAGAGCAACAATAAATTGGATTGATGGAAGATTAACAAGCTAAATAAATGCAAAACCCAACAACTTAACTAATTAAACAATTCTAAACAAATGCTAGGGTGTGAATTCACCTAATACGCTAACCCAAATCATAGAATCTATTACCCAAGTTCTACTTCCTTGATTGAAAATCGAATTCCCTAAGTTGTAAAACATACATTTCATCTACATTTCTCCTACTTATCCCTTTAAGCTTCCGCACCCCAAAATGAAGATTAATAGTTCAAAGGATTTTAAGCTTTGTGGAATTCTATCTAGATTTCATAGATCGCTAAACCTATCTCTAGCGTTTGCTAATCTGGTATTTATCCCAAGAGGCACAATCCAAATCACTTCTCAGTCTCATTGTGAACAACACACATTTGAATGATGATCAAGCATCCAAAAGACATTAAGCAAAGAGATAAACACTCAATCATGAAATTAAAACTCAAAGTAATTCAATCCATATAAATTTGAATCATTGTATCAAGATTACATAAACCCTAGCTAAAAAACTCAGTTCATACTCAAAAACGAAATAAAACAACAAAAACAAACTGAATCAAGATTCATCATTGACAAGCAAACAAAAGATGGAGAAATCTTCTCTAATTTGAAGCCCAAATCTCAATAATCTTCTCTCCATGAGCTGCCTCCCAAATCACGAACCAAGCCTCTTTTCTTCCTTTTCTCTCTTAATTTATACCTCTCTCACTTAAGGCGAAGCCCTAGCAAGCCAAAACGCGTCGTTTATTTTTTGCATCTGATGCAGGTTTCGCCGCGGCGAAGCTTTTTCCTCGCCGCGGCGAAGAATTACAGGCCCAATTTGAGCAGATATAGTTCGAATCTGAAAAGTGTTAAACATATGATTGTAGCCCTTTCAATTATACTTCTGGTAGTTCAAGAATCAGCATAATCCGAGGTCTAAAGCTCAAGTATGGCAGAATACTGAAGCACGTCCAAAGACGTTTTTCTTCAGTTCCCAGCGTCCTTTTCACGACTTCAAGCCAAGTTTTCACCTTTGTCCAGTCAGAATTAGGAAAAACCCAAAAATGAACGTTGTAGCTCTTCTTCTTAGCTTTCCAAAGCTTCTAAATTCAGGTCATTCCGAGTTTTCAAACTCAAGTTACACAATTTACGCTCAAAACTGTCATTTTGCTAAAAATCATCGTTTAGGCCTACAAAGACAAATTAATAGATTAGGTGCATTATGGCCCAAATTGTATGAAAAGTATCCTAAATCCTATCAAATTCAATGCAAAATCATAGTATAAAATACGCTTATCAATATTCTTGACAGCCATCCAGTGACGCTCACCTGGATCCGATTGAATCTACTACAAGTCAAAGCACATGAGACATCAATCCGAGTACATAGCATGGCATACAGATGGATCCAATTGCTGATGCATATGGGATCCTCTTCATCCTATCTCTCTCATCTTGTGTTTTAGGACACAATTCCTTAGAGAGATAAAAACCATGTGACATCGGAAGAAATCCTTTCTTGGATTCTTCCATACTGATCGTTTCAGTACTTGTCATATATGCACTCTGACTTAGGCCAAGCAACCTACGCGATCTATCACGATAGATCTTTATACCAAGGATGTAGGCTGCTTCCCCTAAGTCCTTCATGGAGAAGCACTTGGATAACCAAGTCTTTCGACTGCAAGTTCGGTATATCATTCCCGATATGAAGTATGTCATCGACATACCAACATAGGAGCTACTGCGCTCCCATCATTTTCTTGTAAAACAGGGCTCGTCTTCATTTTTGATAAAACCGAATTCTTTTACGGCGCTCATCAAACGAATGTTCCAGCTCCTTGAAGCTTACTTGAGTCCATAAATGGATCTCTGCAACTTGCATACCTATTATGACTTGACTATCAAGAACGAAACCACAGGTTGTGTCATTACACATCCTCCTCAAGGTTTCCGTTCAGGAAAGAGTTTTGACATCCATTTGCAAATCTCATAGTCATGATAGCAGCAATTGCAAGCATAATCGGATGGATTTAATCATGGCAACGGCGAAAAGGTTTCTTCATAGTCAATGCCAGAATTTGTTTGAAACCTTTGGCAACCAGCCGTGCTTTATAAGTATGCACGTTGCCATCCATGTCAGTCTTCTTCTTGAAGACCCATTACACCCTATGGGTTTTATCCCTTCAGGTGGTTCCCCGAGACCACACTTGGTTCTGGTACATGGAGTCCATCTCAGATTTCATGGCTTCAAGCCATTTAACGGAATCTGGATCCGATATAGCGTCTGCGTAGGTTCTGGGTTCATCGTCTTGATAGACTAGTACGTCACCATGTTGAGTCACGAGATAACATATCTCTCGGGCTCGGCGTACTCTTCCAGATCTACGAGCTCCTGTGCTACCTGAGGTGGTTCCACTTTGACCAAATTTGTGGAGTAACCTCCTCCTATGACGCTAACATTCCTTTGGTACATCATCCCGTCCCTTCGTCGTATATCTTGTGGTTCTAGAACTTCATCGAGTTCTACTTTTCCCACTAGTACTCTTAGAAAATGTTCATTTTCTAGGAAGACACCAGATCGAGCAACAAAGATTTTGCGCTCTTCTGGGTGGTAGAAATGGTATCCTTTGGTCTCCTTGGATACCCCACAAATAACATTTACAGGATTTTGGGGCCAGCTTGTTCGAAGTCATTTTTAACATAAGCTTCGACACCCAAATCCTTATATAAGACAAGTTGGGCTTTCGCCCACTCCATAGCTCATATGGAGTCTTATCTACAGACTTTGACGGCACACGGTTTAAAACGTGAGTCGCTAGTTCTAGGGCATAACCCCAGAACGATGCAGGTAAATCACTAAAACTCATCATGGACCTAACCATGTCAAGTAAGGTTCTATTCCTCCTTTCTGACACTCCATTGTGTTGGGGGGTATAAGGAGGGGTGAGTTGTGATACTATCCCACATTCCTTAGGTACTCAGAAAATCCCGAGCTTAAGTATTCACCTCCTCGATCCGACCGAAGAGCTTTAATACTTTTGCCCAACATATTCTGTACTTCATTCCTGAATTCCTTGAATTTATCAAAGGCTTCAGTTATTTCTCATAAGGTAGACATAACCATATCTACTGAAATCATCAGTAAATGTGATGAAGTAGAATATCCACCTCTGGCTTCAACTGTTAATGGACCACATACATCACTATGGATGATGCCTAACAGTTCAGTAGCCCTTTCACTTTGTCCTGTGAAAGGAGACTTGGTCATCTTGCCTAAAAGGCATGACTCGCATACCTCAAATGACTGGAAGTCAAAAGGGCCAAAACTCCATCCCTTGAAGTTTTGCAATGCAAGTCTTATTAACATGACACAATCTACAATGCCAGAGATATGTTTGGTTTTGATCGCTATGTTTAGCTTTCTTGGTTTCAATATTGAGAATATCTTTATTGTTTAAATCAAGAACATATAATCCATTATATAACCTTGCAATTCCAATAGAATACCATTCAAACTAAAGGAACAATCCATTAGATATCTCAAAATGATACCCCATATTATCCAAAATGGATACTGATAATATTTCTAGAAATAGAAGGTACGTGATAACAGTTATGTAGTTCCAACAATAAACCGTAGGCAAAGTAAACAAAGTCCCTACCGCTAATGAGCACATGTGCTCCATTTCCAACTCGTAGGTCCACCTCTCCCTTGGCGAGCACTCTACTCTGCCTTAGTCCCTGCACATCAGTACAAATGTGAGTACCACATCCTGTGTCCATGACCCAAGATGTTGAGGGAGAGAAGTTAATCTCAATCATGAAGTACCTGAAGTCGTAGCCTCTGACTTTTCTTGCTTGCGCGGAAGCCTTGCAGTGTTTTCCTCCAGTGGCCAGGCTTGCCACAAAAGAAGCAGACTACCTTGCCCTTTCCTATGCCACTCTCAGGACCAAGAGCAACCTGTCCTTTAGGCTTGGGCTTGGGTTTGGCCTTAGCCTTACCCTTGCCGTTACCCTTTGCTTTACTGGCAGCAACCAGTAAAACAGGCTTGGACTTTTTCAAGTCCTGCTCTGCAGTCCTCAGCATGTTCAGAAGTTCTGACAGGGTTTTCTCCATCGTGTTCATATTGAAATTCATTATGAACGGAGCATATAAGTCAGGCAAGGATTGCAAATTAAATCCATTTGTAATTCTGCGTCCAAGCCACATCCCAAAGTCTCAAGCCTCTCTATGTGCTCGATCATCTTGAGCACATGAGGACAACTTGGGCACCCTCAGTCGACGACTCCCAAACAGTGCTTTCGACACCTTGTACCTCTCATGTCGAGCATTTGTTTCGTAAAGCTCCTTGAGGTGTAGAATTATGGAAGAAGCATCCATATTCTCATGCTGCTTTTGCAGCATAGGTGTCATCGATGCTAACATCAAGCATGTACGCTATCAGCATCATAAGGAACTTTTGATAAGTTTCTCTAATTTCCTGAGTGGCATCAGGATCAGGCTCAGCCATGTATGGCTTTTCAAGGATATACAATTTCTTTTCTGACTTAAGTATATATCGAAGATTACGATACCAGTCTGAGAAATTGGATCCATCCACTTGTTTTTCTTTTCGATTATCGGTCGCAGGTTCATAATACTCATTTTCGGTGAATCTACAATTGCAAAAAGAATAAAGTTATATAAAGTTCATTATTATTTAATATGGTCTTTTATAAACGATACTCCCACTATTTTACTCAAGCCAATAGCCTCACTATTAACTGGGAAGCCCGTGGCTTTCCTAGTGGACCGAGATCCCATCCTGCCCATTTCAAACCTTCGCTTTGGCGAACAAGCCAAAATGGGTTGATTAGGTAGGGCAACAAACTTAATCCAACCAATTGATAGCTCCCCTATCAACCTCAAATGTGAAAAAGCAACAAGCCAATACACAATCAATGGCTCCAACCATTGTCCTCAGTGTGATTCTCAGTATCAGTGAGTGGACACTACATGTCACCATGTACACATAATATGTGTACTGCTCTACTATGCCTATGACGCGTTTAAACCTTCGCTTTGGCGAACAAGCAAAACCGTCATTTTAAGTCGACCCATCACCATTAAGGAAAACTCCAATGAATTTTAACCTCCACTGGTAGAAGTGTACCATTCGCTTTGGCGAACAAGGTTTCGACGAACAGTGGTTTGATTAAAATCATGGTGATGGAAGGCATTCATGATTAATATACTTAGTGAGGGGTTTGTTATTTTAATGTCTCATCAGATTATTATCTTATTAGAATGACATTGTTTGGCATGTTATTCAACATTCAACCTTAGCATGCATTCTAAGCAAAATATTAAACGTGCCGGTACATGGCCTAACTAAAACCGATCTCCTCGAGCCTAGAGGGATCGAGGGTCACCTAGGGATCCTGTAACAAATATCTTGAGTCTTCAAGTATGGTTGCCTCAACCTTCGCTCCGTCTCAAAGTACATTATAAAACATCATTCTAAATTTACAATAAATTAATATTAAACTAATTTTACATCAACAATTTAGAAACCTCGATTTATATTCGAGGGGATGAGATGAGAAAAGAATGTACATTAAGAAAAGAGAGAAGGCAGGACACGCAGGCCCTATTTAAAATATACAGCCATACATACCCAAAATAATTTAAAACATTCACCCTTAGGTCTAAGGCTCATGTACCGCGCACCATGCATATACAAACAAGTACAAAGCATACATTTCAAAAATAATCAATTTTGAATTGGGTGGGTTAATTAATTAATTACCCTCTAAATGTGCAGAATGTTCATTGGCTTTATAGGTTATTAAAACTGCAGATTAGTCCCTTTGCAAAAAAAGAAGAAGGAAAAGCTACAGCCTTCGCCGCGGCGAGGATTTACAGTATGCACTTCCCTGCTGCATACTTCGCCGCGGCGAAGGTTTTATCTTCGCCATGGCGAGGATTTAAATTAGGTCTAGCCGCCACAGACTTCGTCGCGGCGAAGGTTTTATCTTCGCCGCGGCAAAACTGTCCAGAGGCTCCTCGCCGCGGCGAAACCTGGAAATCCCCAATTCGTACAGTTCGCGTTTTTGCAGTTTTTTGTGTATAAACACAAATCCAAATCAAATCAAACGTGCATACGTTCAACCAGGATATTAACCAACCAATATAACATTCATCAACACATTGTTAAACCAGTTTATCATTTGAATCACTCATTCAAGATGGATTACAGATTTTTCAGTTTTAACAAAATCTGGGTTTTTCATGGCAGATTCATCAAGGCAGCATGTTATCAACAAATACATGTATCAACCATTCAATAACTGTAAATCTAGTACCCTAGGCTCTGATACCACTGTTAGGAAACGACCCGGTTGCGCAGCAGAAAACAAAAATTACAACCATGGATCGTTCCTTGAACCCAAAATCAGGGCATAGAAAATTACAGTTATATTTATAAGAATCTGCAGAAAAATAAATCCAAAGGTTTAGATTCATACCCACGTTTGAAGGCTCCACCAATGTTGTCCCTGAATGTGTTTGCTACCGATCCAAGTGTAGGATCGAACCGTAGAGGTCCATACGAAGACAATCAACAAGAACCAAGGAGGGATTTGCTAGATCCTCCTTGGCCTTAAGAAATCAAGAAGAAAAACAAAATGTTTGTTTTCAATGGAACAGTGAAAGGGGCGTGGGAGTGAGTGTAAAAGGGGCTGCTGTGTGTTTTTATCAAAAGGCAAAAAAATGAATTAATTTTAAATCACACAAACACTATTCCTTTATAGGCAAACCAAGTTGCCCTATTCCCACATGGAATGGGCTTGGGCTCCAACCCAAACACCCCATGTTGCCAAACACTCCCACATTAGATATTTTAATTTAATTCATCATTATCTTAATTAAAATCAATTAATATTTAATTAACATTTAACAGTAATGATGATTTAATTAAATATGTACGAACACACATTTAACCGTAATTTCACTTATTTAATTTTTTTTTTAACAAATTAAATAAAAAGGCTACGACCTCAGCAAATTTAATTGCACTGTAAAATTACCAAAATACCCCTTCGCCCAAAAGACGAAAAGCCCTTCTTTCTTCTTGGCTCTTAAATTATTTCTATGTGTGTGACCCATAGGCTCCTCATCATACGGTAGTGTATAGTATCGCGATTAACACCAATTAATCGTCTCACTAATACACAGACCAAGATTGGCCCTAGCAAGGCATCATGGCCCACCGATAGATTCGGATTCAGCAAAGTAGCTACCTGTCAACGATATGGTTACTGTACAATACGACCCTTTCATCATACGTTATCTCAACGAGACGAAGGCATAGAAATAGTGTCAACCTTCGGTTACTCTCGATATTTATATTCAGTTTCTGGACCAATGACCGTATTATAATCTGGATAGAGCAACAACTCAATCCCACTGTGGCCACAGTTTCAGTGTCATTGCCATATACTGAATTACGCCGTGAGATAACTTCTCCCGTACCCGGGAGTGATGAATCCTTTGTCAATCCACCATAGTCTTGATACACTCCTTGATATAGTCAATCCACACCGTACTGACAGCTTGCTAGAACTGCGTTAGGCTAGTATCAACTGTACCAATCGGTGCACAAGGCGCTCGGTGATCTCAAGTCTAAGGATCACATGCACCACCATTCGTTAGAGGATTTGTTCCATAGACACTGGGGTTACCATCCATATGGAATCCTCTGGTGGGTCAGTCCAGTGAATTGCTGTGGTATACCGCCTACAACAAGCACCCATGTGTTGCACCAGGTTGTCACCAACAACCTTGACAAGTGAGATCAGTCACTGCCTTTCGACAGGGTCGTTAACTATGATAGCCTTACCGTATTATCTGTGCCCTTACTTCAGAATAATACTGGGGCTACGGACGTTTTAAATGGCCACATATGTGCTCATAGGGTTCTCACTATAGATTGAAACACTTGATACCCTCGTCACGGTTCTACCATTCTAAGGACATATATCAATACATATTGCAATAATAATGATTTACGCGATATAGAATAAAATGCCTTTTATTATTGATTAATGAACATTATTACAAAGAGTCAATTCCACAATAATTGATTGGCTCTAGGGCATCTCTCTAACATGAGGGTTATGAAACATTGCTAGAAGTCTACCATAATCAGTGGAGTTTCGATTATAAAGAGTTATAATGAAACATATTGGAATCCGATATTGGGCCCACAGCTAGATCATAGTGAATCACAAATGGTCACACATAAAACCAAGCTCAAGAGAGAGAGTAATGCATATCATTATTGGATTAATGATGTTCGCACGTAACGGTTGCATCCGACTAAAGTATTGGATAGCTAACACTAACCAAGGGTAATAAGGATTTATTAAATATTATTATTGAATCGGATTCAATAATGGGGACAAAAGTGCATTGGTTTTATTCTAAAGAGTTAGAATATTTAATAGGATTTAAATTTGGGCTAATTATGAACTAACCATAAAACCAAGGACTTGACATAAATGCTCTTTTCCAAAATTTAATGTTTTGAAGACTTCCCAAGCAATTTAAAATTATACTTTGTGCCCATGGTATATAAACCAAGTGTTATACCATTTTCATTCAATTGAAAAATTGAAACAAAATCACTCTCTAATTTTCTCACTCTCATTGGCTCGCTCTTCCTTGGCTTGTGTGGATCACATTTCGAGATTCTTCAAGTTCAGTTGAAGAACTAAGACTCCAAGAAAGAAAATTCAAGTGTTGAATAGCAAAGAAGTAGGTAATATTTCATCCTTACCTTAAAATTTTTGGGCTTGTATGTTATGTTTGTGTTCTACCTTGCATCCATCATCTTGTTCATTATTTTTACACCATTTCTATGTTCAAATGCATGAATCCAACAATTAGAGCCCTAGGACCCTTTGCTATAGTTAGATTTAGGTTTACTTAATGTCGTTTTATGTTTTCTTTATTTCATT
This sequence comes from Pistacia vera, assembly GCF_008641045.1. Classification (NCBI taxonomy): domain Eukaryota; kingdom Viridiplantae; phylum Streptophyta; class Magnoliopsida; order Sapindales; family Anacardiaceae; genus Pistacia; species Pistacia vera. The sequence goes on along the minus strand of NW_022195090.1, from coordinate 69,355 downwards.
TCTTGTTACTTTCACCAAGACATAGTTTCTAGAGATCATGAGAGCACTTCTAGTCTTGTGGGATCGACCCTTACTCATGCACTTTGCTGCGATTGCAACTCGTGCCTTTGCGAAGGATTAAACTTTGTATTTGTCAGAAGTGCTAATCAAGTTTTGTAGTAATTTAACTAAAATAACAAAAATTATATACAACATAACTGTCAAACTAGAATTAACTGATATTATTCAATGAAATTCTATAAAAAAAAAAAATTAGAAACCCAAAAAACACAACAACATCCAGCAAACCCATTGGCGTTTTTTGATCTCTGCTCAAATTTAACAATTAAAATTCATATACGTCCTTTTCACAAATCAGCGCAACATTAAATCCAACAAATGCAAAACACCCTTTTCAAGAATAGAATCCTCAAATCCTCCAACCACTGAAAATCCACAAAAATCACAAACCCATAGACCATAAGATCCAAAAGAAAAAATGTGTGCACGAAAAGAAAGGGTTGCAGGTTACACCGACATCACAACCTCCAGCGTAAAAGGAAGAGATGATGGCGAAGAAAGGATAAGATAAAAAAATAATAATAATAAATAAATAAATAAGAAAAGGAAAAGAGAAGTGAAAGGGAAAGGGAAAGGGGAAAGCTACAGAGACTGAGATTTTAATTTTTACGTTTTGATTTCTAAGGCTTCATGTAAATTGACCATTCTACCATTTTTCAATATGGAATTTCCTAACAGAACATAACAGTGGGTGAGAAGTGTCATTTTGAAACTTCATCGGCGGAAAAGTGTCGTTTCGCCAAACCATGGGTGGGAAAATGTCAGCTCTCCCTTTATCATTTGATTAAATTATAATAATTGCCTGCATTGTAGAGGTGCTAATAGGTTTTTACTCGTTTCATTTCAGTAAGTGCTTTATCACTCTGAGAGCGGAAAGAATTTTAATATTTCAACATTCAAGATCAAAATTTCCTGACTCAAAATCAAAATATGAAATTTGGATTTGTCAAAATAGAGCAAAATTACATAAAAGATTCAAGGACCTTTTTAATATTAGTTGGCTTGCATATCAACCAAACGGGAGCACAGGATGCCCTCTTATGTGCCAAAAAATTAGAAAAAATATATATACAGCCCACTTTTCTTTTCTAAAGTATAGAAACAATTTACAACTTGTCTCCAAACTTTCTGCAAAAGTAAAACTGTGCGAAGGATGTGCTTTATTACTCTGTCACAATCAAACCACAGCTGCTGCATATAATTGCCATCTTTCAAAAGAGCACACCCAAACGGAGGAGCTTTTAGTGGGGTTGTGGCCGTGTCTGGACTATGTAGATATCTTTGCCAACCAGGCATCCTTCCACATCCTGTGGACACCCAAACTTCCTCTCGAGAAAAAAACCAACCGAAGACAGGCGCTGACCAAGCTGCTGACGGAAAATTGGTTCAGTTGTCAATGGTTTCTCGCTATAATCTACTGTCAAATGAATAACTTCTCCATCAGCAGAACCTGCACGAGATACCAGCAGCTCCTCACTGAAATTGGCAAATGCCAATGTTCTTACATGCCCATCAAACTTCCCAGAAGACATTCGCCATGGTGTGCCTCGAGTACCTGAAGCTAGGGTTTCACCAAGCCCAGGGGCAATCTCAGCCTCTACAGAACTATTGTCAGAGTCTGTTGGGCTGAGAGTGTGTAGCACAAATGAAAGTTCAGGGGAAAGCATTTCTTGCACCAGAATAGCCATCTCAGCCTCCTTCTGAAGTACACCAGCAGCTCGACGACTTAAAACTGCTCTGCGAGTGTAAAGTGAAGCCCAGACTCGAGCAATGGCATTTGCAAATACTGTCGGATTTGAAGGGCTAACATTTGGGATTGAATCATATAGTCCAGCAGCTGACATTCCAGCCAAATCCTCAACATTGGCACTTGAACGGACAATTAAACGAGCATCACTTGGAAATATTCTTTCAATGCTTTCCACGGTGTCTTTAGGGGGCTGTAGAGAACATATTATATCCTGAAGTTCACAACATAGTTTGTCAAGTTCACTTCCATCCACTCTTGCTGTTTCTATTCTTTCTAGAAGAGACATGAATTTTTCCATTGATTTGCTTTGTTCTAGAGCTAATTCCATAGAGCCAAAAGGTATAACTAATCCTGCAGGGACACTAAATGAAGCTGGCACCCCCTGTTCATTATAAACTGCCATCAAGAAAACAATACCCACAAAAATTTAATTAAAATTTAGCACTTCCAAATTGTACATGTACATCAGGACACAGGAAATATGCCCTTTAATATGTCAAAAGTTTTTCCTATAGCATAAGTTTAAAAGACATAGACAGTCACATCATAAATTTAAGAAAATAAGCTTCATTATACCCTTTAAGAGAGTCTTGAATTCATTCAGTACTTTACTTTTTTGTAAAATTAAAAGGAAATTCAGGTCTGTCAGGACAAAATGCTTGAAATATTGCAGTTCTTAAGCAACTATGATGGATATCCAACATACTTAACAAGCACAAGTAAGAAAAACAATAAAGCATTGCCTGAACATCATGTTCTATGAGACAGTTAAGCTTACACATATTTTCAAATGTTGATGTGAGGATAAGGATGTCATGTTGGCGTAAGATTTTATGATGATGGATTTAGAAGCCTTCATCGTGAAGGTGAAGATAGATTATGAACCAAATTCAATGTTTCTTGAAGAAAGGAATAAAAGGATAAACAAACTTTTTATTTAAGTGCGTGTTGGAACCCTCCTGCAACACAGAAACTCACGGCAACCAACACACACATACACAATGGCAATAGGCACAAGAATAACTAATGACAGATTGTATTAATGGATACTGAATGAAAGAACAGAACAAATGCAATTGGAAAACAGATAGCTCCCAGCAATTCGAGGAGCTGGGGACCTTCCACCCAATTTCCAGAATATAAACTTGATATCCTACTCTCCACACTCTCTCCCTTTTATAAGCTAGTTATTCTCTTTTGTAACAGAATTGACAGCCACCTGTCCAGCCACCTGTCCAGACTCATAACAGACTCCACAATCCTAACAGCTTTTATTGCACACCTCAACCCCTGAAAACAAACTCATACCCAACACCTCTTTATTCCTATTCCTTCCTTTGCCCTTGGATTTATAGACCTTATGTATGGGAGGTCTAACAGTGCGCATTCAACAGTAAACAAGCCTGTTTTCATCCAGACATATGTATGGCATAGATTTTGTTGAACAGACAAGTATCACAAAAAGATGATCTCACATATAGATCAGACACTTGGGTTTCGTTTGTTTGAAATGCTGAGATGCTCAAGTTGGTTCATTTTTTAACCATGTAATGTGCAAACAATTTATTATTTTGATGCTTGATGCAAGAGTCATATAAAAAAATGTTTAAAGAATAAAAATAAACTGTATATTTGTGGTAAGAAGGATACCAAACAAATTTAACCTAGGGTTTTCATGAATTATAGAAATTGAACAAAAACTATCAAACTAAAATCAAACAAAATAAAACAGCAGACAATCACGAAAGAGATAAATAGAGAAACTGGATGAGGTTTATTCACACACACTAGACATGAATATATAATAAAAACACTTTTAACTTTTTACCCTTATCACATAGCCAGAAAATACCAAACGTGATAAGTTCTATCTCTCCTTACTGAGGTTGGATTAGAAACGGTCAACTAATTCCCTATTTATAGATAACCTAGGATACAATCTCTAGATTCAAAGTAATAAAAGCATTAAGTTACGAGAGACCTACTGAATCAAGGCTAAACTCATACGGTCGGTGTTAGTTATCTTGAGTGATTACCCCCATGTATGCAGGCATACACTTACCACTAGTCATTTAGGTTAATAAAGCGATTTTGTACTAAACAACCTAAATTGGCATTAATAAATTAATCCTAACTATTGAATTGCGCACTTAAACAATTAAGACAATCTATCTAAACATATTCATAGAGAAATAATCACATAACCAAGAGGGATCAAAAGATAAATAGATGCAGATTTTATTAATCACAAGCATGTATGGGTTTTGAAATCACCTTAATCACAAAAGAATTAGTTCTTCATGAATAAATATGAGAAATCATTGTATTATTCATAACAAATAATAATAACAAGAAGAAGAAAAACTTAGTGAAACTTGGATTAATGAAGTTGATGATGACTCCTCCAATTCTTCTTCTCCAAGCCTTCTTTAATCTCCCTTTTTCTAGTTCTTGAATATCTTTGTTCTCCCTTTTTTTATCTCTAAAAGAATTCTCCCAAATAATGCTAAAAGATTTCTATTATATCCCACAAGGGTTAGGGTTTGTTTTCTTAATTCTAGTTAGTTAGGACTCTAAAACCCTATTTTCTTAGTCAAAAACGAAGAAAAGTTCCAGCGTTGTGACTGTGCTGCGGCACTATATGCAGCACAGTAGCTACTGAAAAGTGGCGGCCAGTAGCAAGTCTTCTTCCCGCATCATTCCACTATTCTTCAGAGATGGTGATTTTGAACTCGATAAAGACGGAATTTCGAAAAGTGGTAAACATATGAAATGTAACCTTTGAAAAATATTTCCAACGGTCTAAGAATCGTCTAATCCAGTTCTACAATTCAAGATATTCTCAAAATACCGAGGCATGCTCAAGCTGGAACGTAATCTAGAATCTTTCTTTACTTCAACTTCCATAACTTCTTCAATTCAACTCCGATTCTCATCCATTTGTTTCCGTCTCATAAATTCTCTCGCCAACATCATTCTCATCCAAATATTAATTTTGAGCCTCATTCCTTGAAAACACAACAAAAATACCTGTGATCCCTAAAAGTGCATTTATGAAACAATTAAGTTAATTCATGCGAATTAATTTAATTTCCAACAAATGATACCTATAAACCACTAAGTTAAGTATTTTCAAGCACTTCATGGGCCCACAGCTAGATCATAGTGAACCAAAATGGTCACACTAAAACCAAGCTCAAGAAGAGAGAGTAATGCATATCATTAATTGGATTATGATGTTCGACGTAAACGGTTGCATCCGACTTAATGTATTGTGAGCAATATTATCCATAGATAGCTAACACTAACAAGGGTAATAAGGTTTATTAAATATTTTACTGAATCGGATTCAATAAGGGGACAAAAGTGCATTGGTTTTATTCTAAACATTAGAATATTAATAGGATTGAAATTGGGCTAATTATAAACTAACCATAAAACCAAGGACTTGACATAAATGCTCTTTTCCAAATTAATTTTAAATTGTTTGAAGACTTCCCAAGACAATTAAAATTACACTTTGTGCATGGTATATAAACCAAGTGTTATACCATTTCATTCAATTGAAACATTGAAACAAAATCACTCTCTAATTTTCCCTTCACTCTCTTGGCCTCTCTTCCTTGGCTTGTGTGGATCACATTTCGAGATTCTTCAAGTTAGTTGAAGAACTAAGCTCAAGAAAGAAAATTCAAATGTTGAATAGCAAAGGAGTAGGTAATATTTCATCCTTACCTTAAAATTTTTGTTGGCTTGTATGTTATGTTTGTGTTCTACCATCATCTTGTTCATTATTTTTACACTATTTCCATGTCCAAAATGATGAATCCCAACAATTAGAGCCCTAGACCCTTTGCATATAGCTAGATTTAGGTATACTTTAATGTCGTTTTTGTTTTCTTTATTTCAATTCTGTGTACTTTCACCAAGACATAGTTTCTAGGATCATGAGAGCACTTTAGTCTTGTGGGGATCGACCTTACTCATGCACTTTGCTGTGATTGCAACTCGGCACTTGCAAAGGATTAAACTTTGTATCTGTCAAAGTGCTAATCAATATTTTGGTAGAATTTAACTAAAATAACAAAAATTTATATACAACATAACTGTCAAACTAAATTAATGATATTATTCAAGTGAAATTCATATAAAAAAAATTCAGAAACCCAAACAACACAACATCCAGCAAACCCATTGAAGTTTTTTGATCTCTGCTAAAATTTAACAATTAAATCATATACGTCCTTTTCACAAATCCGCACACATTAAATCCAACAAATGCAAAACACCTTTTCAAGAAGAATCCTCAAATCCTCCAACCACTGAAAATCCACAAAAATCACAAACCCATAGACCATAAGATCCAAAAGAAAAATGTGTGCACGAAAAGAAAGGGTTGCAGGTTACACCGACATCACAACCTCCACGTAAAAGGAAGAGATGATGGCGAAGAAAGGATAAGATAAAAAAAATAATAATAATAAAAAATAAATAAGAAAAGGAAAAGAGAAGTGAAAGGGAAGGGAAAGGGAAAGCTACAGAGACTGAGATTTTAATTTTTACGTTTTGATTTCTAAGGCTTCATGTAAATTGACCATTCTACCATTTTTCAATATGGAATTTCACAAGAACATAACAGTGGGTGAGAAGTGTCATTTGAAACTTCATCGGCGAGAAAGTGTGTTCGCCAAACCTGGGTGGGAAAATGTCGCTCTCCCTTTATATTTGATTAAATTATAATAATTGCCTGCATTGTAGAGGTGCTAATAGGTTTTACTCGTTTCATTCAGTAAGTGCTTTATCACTCTGAGAGCGGAAAGAATTTTAATATTTCAACATTCAAGATCAAAATTTCCTGACTCAAGTGTTTTCAGGCATTTAGGTGCAAAAAGATGGATTATTTGTGCTTGTGTTGGTGTTCGGACATCCTGGACTAGTTCGAGTGCATATAAATTAAAGCATGAAGAAAAAGAGTAAATGCAAATTGCACCGCAAAACATTTCTTGCGCCGTGGCACAAATCAGCGTAACCTAAGTCACGCCACAGCGAAGATTGACGACGTCGCAACACAAAACGGCGAAATCCCTGTGGCGCCACAACGCTATTCAACTGCGCCGCGGTGTGGTACTGTTTTTTTCGAAGAAAAAATCGCCTAGAAAAGCGTCGCGGTGCAATTCAACCATGTCGCGACACAAATCGCGTAGATGTAAAAATGTCGCATTTCCAACCCTAATTTCGACAACCAATATTTACAAGTTTTCAATTTTGTCTAAAAACTATATAAAGGCAGCTTTAGTCCGTTTTTAGAAGTTTTTGGGTTTTACAAACATACTTTGGGGAGAATACATTTAGGGCTTCTTGGAAAGGTGGAGCTTGGAGATGAGAAGAGGTTCTCTTCCTCTCCTCCTCCCTTGTTCTTCACGGTTATGGTTCCAGGTGTAACTGTTTCTTTTCCTTCTTGTTGTAGTTTGTTTTTCTAGGGATTTCATGTAATCTAATTGAAGGCTTGTGTTTTATTGTTATTTTATTTGTTTGATCCACTCTATTATGTTCTAGATTCATTCATTGCATTTAATTCAATCTTTAGTTGATATTAGGGCCTGATCAACCTTGATGTTAGTTAATTGATTGTATGAGACAAAAATGTGTATGGAATGACTGATTTGTAGCCCTGCCTAGGTATAGATTGGTTTTTGTCTTTAAGATCATCTTGCGCTTAATGGGTTTTCGTGATTAGACTAGGCTATACATCACTAGCTAGTTTAGTTGATGGAAACACTAGGTTATTCCAAATGCCGGTGGTAATACCTTAGAAACAAGAAGCATCGTGCCTACCTTGATTAGCTCTGTGAATGGATGATTTGTGTCTATGCGAATTGGTTCCTTTGTTATTTAGACTAGGCTATACGCCATTAGCTAGTTTGAATATTGAAAGTACTAGGTTAAACCTAATGATGTATGAACCCTAGAATGGAGTGGAGAGAACGATAGTTTGACGGTGAACATGTAGCCTGATGATTATGATGGAATTAGTGTTAGTGTATGCCCTAGGAACCAATCGTGTTGTCAGTTTCAGGACATTATATCTTGTAAATTTATTATGAATAGCAGAAAGTGTTCTTATTTCACATGTTGATTTACTACTTCGTTTATATTATATTTAATATTGCATGTGAAATGTCCGGATGACACAAATCTTCAAAAGATCAAATCATCGAAGTATTCCCTATGCAGGTAATGTTAATTAGGCAATAACATTGCATAGTAGGCATGCTAAATGTCTCCATTGAATATCATGTGATGGTATTAGCGTGGGTGATTATAAGAGGTATGCCACTAAGACATTAGCATGGATAAAAGGTTAGTAAACCGTTTATCGAATATGACCGATTACGATGAATCATATGAACGTGGTCAATGATGCATCGTAGGATCGTGCTAGTATACCACTGATCCTTAGACCTGAGATATCACAGTTGGAATCAACATAGGATGCATATGGTTTATATGGTGTACAAGCACGAGACTAGTCATGTCTTGTGTAATAAGTTGGTTTGGTCATATGTAATTCATTTGCGAGGACAAGTGATGGTCAAGATAGGATCCGTTAACTCAAAATAGTCCAATTTCGAGTTCTTAGACGAATGTCAATAAAAATTGGAAAAGGGAAATCTCTGGCCAGAGTATAATGAATGTCAGATGAAAAATAGTTTCATGTTGATGAGTTCCATATCGATTGACAATTCGATTAAAGATTAAGTTAAGGGTTTTGACATACCATGAACCATTCTTAATCAGGATTAGATGACGGAAGGATTTTACTACACAGTACGTACGATCAGAAAAGGGTTCATTGGAGTTTACACTTCATTGTGGTTTAGGGGTTATGGAACATTGCTAGACGTCTACCATAATCAGTGGGAGTTCCGATGATAAAGAGTTATAATGAAACATATCGAAATCCGATATTGGGCTGATGCGTGCAAATGCAACACCTAATTTTACCTCACTAAATTCTAATGCAAAGTCGTGTAGTAGCAAAGAGCAAGTAAGGGTCTTTCCCGCAGAGGATTTGTGAACTCAATTAATTATCTACTTCAAATAGGGTTTGCATTGAATTATAGAAATTGAACAAAAAACTATCAAACTAAAATCAAACAAAATAAAACAAGCAGACAATCACGAAAGAGATAAATAAGAGAAACTGGAGGAAGGTTTATTCACACAACTAGACATGAATATATAATAAAAACACTTTTAACTTTTACCCTATATCACATCGCCAGAAAATACCAAACGTTGATAAGTTCTACTCTCTACTGAGTCGTTGGATTAGACACGGTCAAACCTAATTCCCTATTTATGATAACCTAGGATACAATCTTAGATTCAAAGTAAATAAAAGCATTAAGTTACGAGAGAGACCTACTGAATCAAGGCTAAACTCATACGGTCGGTTTAGTTATCTTGAGTGATTACCCCCATGTATGCAGGCATACACTTACCACTAGTCATTTAGGTTAAAAAGCGATTTTGTACTAAACAACCTAAATTGGCATTAATAAATAATCCTAACTATTGAATTGCGCACTTAAACAATTAGACAAATCTATCTAAACATATTCATAGAGAAATAATCACATAACCAAGAGGGATCAAAAGATAAATAGATGCAGATTTTATTAATCACAAGACATGTCTGGTTTTGAAATCAACTTAATCACAAAAGAATTAGTTCTTCATGAATAAATATGAGATAATATTGTATTATTCATAACAAATAATAATAACAAGAAGAAGAAAAACTTAGTGAAATGGGTGGATTAATGAAGTTGATGATGACTCCTCCAATTCTTCTTATCCAGCCTTCTTAATCTCCCTTTTCTTAGTTCTTGATATCTTTGTTCTCCTTTTTTTATCTCTAAAAGAATTCTCCCAAATAATGCTAAAAGATTTTATATATATCCCACAAGGGTTAGGGTTTGTTTTCTTAATTCTAGTTAGTTAGGACTCTAAAACCCTATTTTCTTAGTCAAAAACGAAAGAAAAGTTCCAGCGTTGTGACTGTGCTGCGGCACTATATGCAGCACAGTAGCTACTGGAAAAGTGGCGGCAGTAGCTAAGTCTTCTTCCCGCATCATTCCCCTATTCTTCAAGATGGTGATTTTGAACTCGATAAAGACGGAATTTCGAAAAGTGGTAAACATATGAAATGTAAGCCTTTGAAAAATATTTCCAACGGTCTAAGAATCGTTAATCCAGTTCTACAATTCAAGATATTCTCAAAATACCGAGGCATCTCAAGCTGGAACGTAATCTAGAATCTTCTCTTTACTTCAACTTCCATAACTCTTCAATTCAACTCCGATTCTCAATCCATTTGTTTCCGGTCTCATAAATTCTCTCGCCAACATCATTCTCATCCAAATATAATTTGAGCCTCATTCCTTGAAAACACAACAAAAATACCGTGATCCCTAAAAGTGCATTTATGAAACAATTAAGTTAATTCATGCGAATTAATCTTAATTTCCAACAAATGATACCTATAAACCACTAAGTTAAGTATTTTCAAGCACTTACATGGGCCCACAGCTAGATCATAGGAACCAAAATGGTCACACTAAAACCAAGCTCAAGAAGAGAGAGTAATGCATATCATTAATTGGATTATGATGTTCGGACGTAAACGGTTGCATCCACTTAATGTATTGTAGACAATATTATCCATAGATAGCTAACACTAACAAGGTAATAAGGATTTATTAAATATTTTACTGAATCGGATTAATAAGGGGACAAAAGTGCATTGGTTTTATTCTGAACATTTAGAATATTAATAGGATTGAAATTGGGCTAATTATAAACTAACCATATAAAACCAAGGACTTGACATAAATGCTCTTTTCCAAATTAATTTTAAATTGTTTGAAGACTTCCCAAGACAATTAAAATTACACTTTTGCCATGGTATATAAACCAGTGTTATACCATTTCATTCAATTGAAACAATTGAAACAAAATCACTCTCTAATTTTCCCTCTCACTCTCTTGGCCTCTCTTCCTTGGCTTGTGTGGATCACATTTCGAGATTCTTCAAGTTAGTTGAAGAACTAAGACTCAAGAAAGAAAATTCAAATTTGAATAGCAAAGGAGTAGGTAATATTTCATCCTTACCTTAAAATTTTTTGGGCTTGTATGTTATGTTTGTGTCTCTACCATCATCTTGTTCATTATTTTTACAATATTTCCATGTCCAAAATGCATGAATCCCAACAATTAGAGCCCTAGACCCTTTGCATATAGCTAGATTTAGGTATACTTTAATGTCGTTTTTGTTTTCTTTATTTCAATTCTGTGTACTTTCACCAAGACATAGTTTCTAGGATCATGAGAGCACTTTAGTCTTGTGGGATCGACCTTACTCATGCACTTTGCTGGATTGCAACTCGGGCACTTGCAAAGGATTAAACTTTGTATCTGTCAAAGTGCTAATCAATATTTTGGTAGGAATTTAACTAAAAATAACAAAAATTTATATACAACATAACTGTCAAACTAAATTAACTGTATTATTCAAGTGAAATTCATATAAAAAAAATTCAGAAACCCAAACAACACAACATCCAGCAAACCCATTGAAGTTTTTTGATCTCTGCTAAAATTTAACAATTAAATCATATACGTCCTTTTCACAAATCCGCACACATTAAATCCAACAAATGCAAAACACCCTTTTCAAGAAGAATCCTCAAATCCTCCAACCACTGAAAATCCACAAAAATCACAAACCCATAGACCATAAGATCCAAAGAAAAATGTGCACGAAAAGAAAGGGTTGCAGGTTACACCGACATCACAACCTCCAACGTAAAAGGAGAGATGATGGCGAAGAAAGGATAAGAATAAAAAAAATAATAATAAAAAAAATAAAAAGAAAAGGAAAAGAGAGAAGTGAAAGGAAGGGAAAGGGAAAGCTACAGAGACTGAGATTTTAATTTTTACGTTTTGATTTCTAAGGCTTCATGTAAATTGACCATTCTACCATTTTTCAATATGGAATTTCCTAAGAACATAACAGTGGGTGAGAAGTGTCATTTGAAACTTCATCGGCGGAAAGTGTTTCGCCAAACCATGGTGGGAAAATGTCGCTCTCCCTTATATTTGATTAAATTATAATAATTGCCTGCATTGTAGAGGTGCTAATAGGTTTTACTCGTTTCATTCAGTAAGTGCTTTATCACTCTGAGAGCGGAAAGAATTTTAATATTTCAACATTCAAGATCAAAATTTCCTGACTCAAAATCAAAATATGAAATTTGGATTTGTCAAAATGAGCAAAATTACATAAAGATTCAAGGACCTTTTTAATATTAGTTGGCTGCTATCAACCAACGGGGCCCAGGATGCTCTTATGTGCCAAAAATTAGAAAATATATATACAGCCCACTTTCTTTTCTGAAGTATAGAAACATTTACAACTTGGCTCCAAACTTTCTGCAAAAGTAAAACCGTGCGAAGGATGTGCTTTATTACTCTGTCACAATCAAACCACAGCTGCTGCATATAATTGCCATCTTTCAAAGGAGCAGACCAACGGAGGAGCTTAGTGGGGTTGTGGCCGTGTCTGGACTATGTAGATTCTTGCCAACCAGGCATCCTTCCACACTGTGGACACCAAACTTCCTCTCGAGAAAAAAACCAACCGAAGACAGGCGCTGACCAAGCTGCTGACGAAAATTGGTTCAGTTGTCAATGGTTTCTCGCTATAATCTACTGTCAAATGAATAACTTCTCCATCAGCAGAACCTGCACGAGATACCAGCAGCTCCTCACTGAAATTGGCAAATGCCAATGTTCTTACCTGCCCATCAAACTTCCCAGAAGACATCGCCAAGGTGGGCCTCGAGTACCTGAAGCTGGGTTTCACCAAGCCCAGGGGCAATCTCAGCCTCTACAGAACTATTGTCAGAGTCTGTTGGGCTGAGGTGTGGAGCACAAATGAAAGTTCAGGGAAAGCATTTCTTGCACCAGAATAGCCATCGCAGCCTCCTTCTGAAGTACACCAGCAGCTCGAAGACTTAAAACTGTCTGCGAGTGTAAAGTGAAGCCCAGACTCGAGAATGGCATTTGCAAATACTGTCGGATTGAAGGGCTAACATTTGGGATGAATCATATAGTCCAGCAGCTGACATTCCAGCCAAATCCTCAACATTGGCACTTGAAGGACAATTAAACGAGCATCACTTGGAAATATTCTTCAATGCTTTCCACGGTGTCTTAGGGGGCTGTAGAGAACTATTATATCCTGAAGTTCACAACATAGTTGTCAAGTTACCTCCATCCCTCTGCTGTTTCTATTCTTTCTAGAAGAGACATGAATTTTTCCATTGATTTGCTTTGTTCTAGAGCTAATTCCATAGAGCCAAAAGGTATAACTAATCCTGCAGGGACACAAAATGAAGCTGGCACCCCCTGTTCATTATAAACTGCCATCAAGAAAACAACACCACAAAATTAATTAAAATTTAGCACTCAAAATTACATGTACATCAGGAACAGGAAATATGCCCTTAATATGTCAAAAGTTTTTCCTATAGCATAAGTTTAAAAGACATAGACAGTCACACATAAATTTAGAAAATAAGCTTCTTTTACCCTTTAGAGAGTCTTGAATTCATTCAGTACTTACTTTTTTGTAAAATTAAAGGAAATTCAGGTCTGTCAGGACAAATGCTTGAAATATTGCAGTTCTAAGCAACTATGATGGATACCAACCTATACTTAACAAGCACAAGTAAGAAAAAAATAAAGATTGCCTGAACATCATGTTTATGAGACAGTTAAGCTTAGCATATTTTCAAATGTTGATGTGAGGATAAGGATGTCATGTTGGCATGATTTATGATGATGGATTTAGAAGCCTTCATCTGAAGGTGAAGATAGATTATAACCAAATTCAATGTCTTGAAGAAGGAATAAAAGGATAAACAAACTTTTTATTAAGTGCGTGTTGGAACCCTCCTGCAACACAGAAACTCACGGCAACCAACACACACATACCACATGGCAATAGGCACAAGAATAACTAATGACAGATTGTATTAATGGATACTGAATGAAAGAACAGAACAAATGCAATTGGAAAAAACAGTAGCTCCAGCAATTGAGGAGCTGGGGACCTCCACCCAATTTCCAGAAATAAACTTGATATCCTACTCTCCACACTCTCTCCCTTTATAAGCTAGTTATTCTCTTTGTAACAGAATTGACAGCCACCTGTCCAGCCACCTGTCCAGACTCATAACAGACTCCACAATCCTAACCGCTTTTATTGCACACCTCAACCCCTGAAACAAACTCACACCAACACCTCTTTATTCCTATTCCTCCTTTGCCCTGGATTTATAGACCTTTGTATGGGAGGTCTAAAAGTGCGCATTCAACAGTAACAAGCCTGTTTTATCCAGACAATGATGGCATAGATTTTGTGAACAGACAGTATCACAAAAGATGATCTCACATATAGATCAGACACTTGGGTTTCGTTGTTGAAATATGCTGGGATGCTCAAGTTGGTTCATTTTTTTAACCATGTAATGTGCAAACAATTTATATTTTGATGCTTGATGCAAGAGTCATATAAAAAAATGTTTAAAGATAAAAATAAACTGTATATTTGTGGTAAGAAGGTACCAAACAATTAACCTTAACCAATTCTACTTTTTTAGTAATTAAAGAAACAAAAAAATTAAAATAAAAAATCAATTGCCCAATATTTAGTATATATTAACTGGTTGAGGTCATCCTTTCGTAACACAAGACACTAGGATCTTGCAAACAACAATTTTCATTTTAATATCTGTTTTCAAAATTCCAAATATTTCTGAAAAAAAAAAAAAAAAAAAAAAAAAATAGTTTACAAAAATCAATATCCTGCTTACTCAATAATATCAAAATTTGGATATTTAACTTTAAATAAGAGAAAATTTTACTTGGGGACTATTAAAGTTAAATAGATTATCTAGCCACAAGCAATTTATAACTATTGACAAAGTAATGAACAAAATGCTAACTAAAGGCAATGATCAATTGCTAAGAAAAGAAAAGAAAGTGGGAAATGTATCAAATTGCTAAGAAAAGAAAAGAAAAGTGGCAATGCTTCAGTAAATTAAAAATACTTGAAAGGGAACAAATTATAAGTCCTTATGTGGCCAGTTGAAATCATAAATATCCAAGCATAAGATTTCCTTGAAGAAACCCAAAATTACCCTATCAGATCTGCCGCCAAGGAAGCAAACAACCACATGCTGCAGCCTTTGCAGAATTTACAGCATCTGCATCTGCAAGTGTAAAACTCCTAGAGAACCACCCTGGATGAACACAAAACTTCTTATCAATTTGATGATCACAATTGTCAGTATGCCAAACTACAATGAAGAGATAGGAAAGCACAATCGTACATGACTCGATGAAAGGGCACTAATAGCAGACAAAGATGTGACATCAGCACTAGGGCTTCAGTAGTAGACAAACCAGTACCAGAAAGATTTTTCAAAACAGAATTGTTCCGCTATCACTGGTGAAGATGGTAATGTTACACCTGTTGAGATGCCTCCAATCTGAAAGACAAACAAATAAAAGCATCAAAACATCATCAATGAGAAAAAGCTTTTGAAAATCTAAAAGAAAAAGTTACAAACTAAATTTAGCACAAGATAAGGAAATAACAGATAAAATCACCTCACATATTTTCCAGCAAATTTTTTTATGTCAGCAATCTTATATCATCTTCACATGTCACAAAAACAACCTTCTCCTGCAAAGATAATTTAGAGTATCAATTTTTGGAGTTTCTACAGCGACATTAGTTCCTATTAATTCAAAGGAAAAGGAACTTACTTGCCGGCCCTAACACCAAGGTGGGATAAGTGAGGTGCTCCTGCAGAAGTATAACACCCAGTATGGTACTACCAGTAGCCGTCACCTGCCAACAAAATATATAACTGTTAAATTCATATGTACTTTATGCTATACAGATTTGAATCTAAAATACAGAAGGTAAGAAATATAAGTTTATAACGATTGAGACCTCTTCATCTCCATCAGCTTTGTTGACTACAAGAACAATAGGTCCTTCTACAGATTTGGGCAGCAATCCTGGGATGATTCTCTAACCTGAAGTAAAAGGAGGCCAAAATAATATTGAAGTAAAAACTAAAAAATATAAGAAAAGAATTGGAAAAAAAGGGCCAAAAAGTATGAGAGGGGGATAACCTACAAGAGTTGATCCTAAAAACATAAAGGACCACACTTATTATGCTAGCTAGTCAACTATATTTAATTAATGTGGGTCTGTCTTAAACTTTTTTTTTTTTTCCCTTCTTACGTCCAGAAGAAGAATGGAATAACAATGGACTTGTAGCACCATCAGCAAGAAGCACTATGATTGGTTTTTTTATCTGATTTTTGACTGGGAAAAAATATTTAGGCTCTGAGAAAGAGCTCATTTGAGAGGACTGGAAGGATCTTCCACTCCTCCCTCACTTCATAGAACATAAAAAGTAATTTAATACTTCACATGGTAATTCTATTGGCCCACAAAATCAAACTAAAGACATCCCTTTTAAAAAGTTTTAAAATACTATTTGTTTTCAAAACACCCCAAAATTCCATGATTACCTTCATTCAATTTTTTCTTTATAATCTTCACTCAAGCTATTTGCCCTGCACTATCATGTTCTTCCCAAATCAAAATCTCATGTATTCAATTTGAATGTTGAAAGGAAATTAAAGCTTATATATATATATCAGAAATAATTTACTCATATTATAGAAATTAACTCTTTTTTGTGTCTAAATGGACAGTTGTAGCCTTTCAAGAAAATTTATTGAAAATATAAGCCTAGAAATTGAGATATTTTGGGGATCGATGACAAAACTAAATATATAAATTAAATTAAAATAAATACATTGAGAAGCATTACGAGCTTAAAATTTTATATTGTTGGTAACAGAATATCTCTCATCACAAAACATCTTTCTAACTAAAACAACTACATTTTTAGTTCTCAAAGGCATTTTACTGAAGTAGGGATTGAATGAGAGTATACAAAACTAACGTATCAAAGAGGGGTGTCAAAAATGTTTATAGGTAAGAAGAAATTAATAGTAAATTTAGTAATATAAATTAAAAAAAAAAAATTCGTAAATATAAAAATATTAGAAATTGGGGCTTCTTTAACTTGATAATGGGGCCAACATAGCCACTCATATATAACTTCTTCTCTAAGTAATAAAATTTTGTCCTTTCCTAACAATATATTGTCATACAGTAATACGTGTGTACACACACAAACCTAATTTGTAACACACGTACAAACACAAACCTACTCCTCTCCTTTCTTCATTTCAATGTTGCAAAATTTTATCTAATCCAAAAAGTGCAAGCATTGTACCAAGTTACGTTCCGAACCTCCTTAATGTTTTTACTTGCTTTCATTTTTTACTTTATTTATTTTTTGATAAATTCCAAAATTAACATTTTAAATATCTCAAATTGTGTGGAAGTCGAACATCAAAAAAGTATCGAAGACAGGAAATAGAATTAACAAGAAATATATGTAACATGACCATAACCATAAAAATTCTTTTAGAGAACTACTAATACTTGCACAAATGTAACATCTATATGAATTTGCAATCATTTAATTTAGCAACCTAGCATNACTTATCATGGGCCCACAGCTAGATCATAGTGAACCAAAATGGTCACACATAAAACCAAGCTCAAGAAGAGAGAGTAATGCATATCATTAATTGGATTCATGATGTTCGGACGTAAACGGTTGCATCCGACTTAATGTATTGTGAGCAATAATTATCCATAGATAGCTAACACTAACTAAGGGTAATAAGGATTTATTAAATATTATTACTGAATCGGATTCAATAATGGGGACAAAAGTGCATTGGTTTTATTCTAAACAGTTAGAATATTTAATAGGATTGAAATTTGGGCTAATTATAAACTAACCATAAAACCAAGGACTTGACATAAATGCTCTTTTCCAAATTAATTTTAAATTGTTTGAAGACTTCCCAAGACAATTTAAAATTACACTTTGTGCCCATGGTATATAAACCAAGTGTTATACCATTTTCATTCAATTGAAACAATTGAAACAAAATCACTCTCTAATTTTCCCTCTCACTCTCTTGGCTCTCTCTTCCTTGGCTTGTGTGGATCACATTTCGAGATTCTTCAAGTTCAGTTGAAGAACTAAGACTCTAAGAAAGAAAATTCAAATGTTGAATAGCAAAGGAGTAGGTAATATTTCATCCTTACCTTAAAATTTTTTGGGCTTGTATGTTATGTTTGTGTTCTACCTTGCATCCATCATCTTGTTCATTATTTTTACACTATTTCCATGTCCAAAATGCATGAATCCCAACAATTAGAGCCCTAGGACCCTTTGCATATAGCTAGATTTAGGTATACTTTAATGTCGTTTTTATGTTTTCTTTATTTCAATTCTTGTTACTTTCACCAAGACATAGTTTCTAGGATCATGAGAGCACTTTTAGTCTTTGTGGGATCGACCCTTACTCATGCACTTTGCTGTGATTNCAGCGGTTCCTGGAACAAGAACATCCCAACCCTGAGAACCAAGTGCAGTTCTAACAGATTTCAGAAGAACAGTGCAGAGCTTTGAAACCTGAAAAATTATCCTGCAGATAAAATTTTCCATTTGAAAGTTAGATATAACTCATTATCTAAAGGATTAATCAAAAGAGTCTAAGCAACATAAGAAAGTCCCACTGCAATTTATATTCACAAAAGGACATAGGATTGACATTTTTTTGAATTAAAGCATACCCAGCTCGAATCTCAGCTTCAGTGTACGTCCTTACACTATTCTCAGGAATTCCAAAAGCTTTTCCTAGAATCTGAAACAGCCAGGGAATCCCTTTTAGTACCACAAACCTTTTAAATTAAAACATAGTAAATTAGCATGTGCTCTAAAAGTAGTCAATTGACCTTTGCACAAAGCAAAAAAGAAAAAAAAGTAAAAGCTAATAGATATTATTGTTTGATGACATACCATGATAGTATAAAAACTGTATTGCACAGCGCAGAAGAAAACAAAAATAAGGAAAAAAGAAAAAGAAAAACGGATGAATGGAAGGATCAACTATACCTCCACTTTTGGTGGAAATATTTGAAGAAGTACTTCCGAATACTCCTCTGTAAGTCTTCTTGCTCTGTCAAGGGTAGCTTTAAGCCTTAATAGCCAAATTATTTTGCCATCTTCACTCCCTTCACAAACAGAAAGAAACCATGGACATAAAGAAATGCTGATGCATGGTTTTGTAATTGATCATGTATTTTGAACGTTTGCAGTCAAAAAGATGAATTACATACCTTCCTTCACAGAAAGACCTGTCTCTTGCCAGGCAAGGAGTTCATTCCTAATAGCAGAACATTCTTCTGGCCTCCAACCAGATAAACCTAGCTGACTAACACCAACAACTAGGACACCAAGTGCGTCATTCCAAGAGCTTACATTTTTTGATTCCACATTCTCAGCAAGCCAGTGAGCTCCTCCTTTAGCTTCTACTGCATTCAGGAATCTACATTCAAAAACAAAAATGCATTAATCCCTAAACTAAAACAGTAAAATGGGACAAAAGAAAGTCCCTGTTTTCAAACAGTCATGTTTTCACATTTAGCTGTCCATTTGGTCGGCTGCTAAACCATTTGAAATAATTCATATTGAAATCATACTTTTTTGAGTTTAGGGCTCTTATTGGGTCATTTCCTATAACTTCAGCATTTGGGAAGAATAATTATTCCACATGATGTCACAGCCAAGTTGACCAAGAAATCTTTTTTGAATCCCCATTCTATTAATTACATATATAGTATAAAGCAGGTCAAGTAGCATTTTGATCTATAATAATTGCCTAATTAAATTCATTTTCTTGCTTTTTTTTTTTTTTTTTTTTTTTTTTTTTTTTTGTGCATGCATTTCAGATTCATGTAACAATTGCATAATTAAATTCAGGCATGAAAATGATTAGATTAAGTACCTGTGGGGCTTTGCCCTATAAATTTAAGCATTTGGAATAATGGCTACTTGACCAATTTGTGGAATAATACACAAAATTAGGGAATGTTTATGGCCCTCCTCGGTTTGATTTAATTACAATTGACCCCACTAGTTCGAAAAAAGAGGCAGGAACCATCCCTGAATTTGGAAACCATCATAAACCTCTGCCAATACATGAAAGATCTTCCCAGAAGTTTAAACGAAAACTCCTCAGCAGGGGAAGGTCTACCTTTTTCAAACAGGAATCTGCTTTTATAAAAGTCAAATTTCAGGGAAGTCTAAAAGAATTTACTGCAAGAATTATAACATAAGATATACAAGATACTGGACAAATTTATAACATTCACAAATAATTACTAGCTATTGCACTGGAAAATATATGTTTCATTTCAGTTTAGTTTAGTTTCATTCTGGAAATGTGGTTGCAATTTTATATCTTCAAAGACAGTTGTATTGTGCTGGCAGCAAAGCATAAGTCCCACTTCGTTGCTGTTGCCTATTGGTCTTTGCATGTGGTGCTTACTGGTCTTTTCTAGTTACAGTATTGGCCTATGTGATGTTTTAAATTCAATGAAGATCCTTTTCATAGGATTTATTAGACTTATTAGCACCAAACTGTAAGCTTAAGCTTTTGTTTATGTAATAATGCAGATACCACCAGAAACTGTCTCAAAGATGTTCAAGGAATCATACATACCTACTGAAAAGAACGAAAGAGTAGTCCTCAAGGCCAATCTCACAAAGACGCCACTGTAACAAGACCCACCAACAAAAGATAAATGAACAAACAGGAATTGTTAGTGGACATTGATGTGAAGCACATGCTGGAGAAAGTCAGACAAAACAACTCCACCTTTTGGCGCCTTGCCATTTGCCGCATCAGGAGCTCATTCCTTAGCCCGCTTTCAAGACCTTACAATTGTTGCTCTCAAAGCATTTAAAGATCGCATGGTTTTAATTAACTCATATATTACTTGATTCTTCCAAGCTGTCCAAATTCTGTAACACATATGCTTCATATCATTTGATGCAAATACAGAAGGACTAAAAGTAAAAATATTATCAAGCACCACAAAATACTATAACAGGAAACAGGAAAATGTTCCGTCTCTAAATCACAAATGTGATAGATCCAAAATCTATGTAATTGCTGATGAATTTATTTACAGATAAAAGAAATAATCATCTCAACATATTGCAATAAACAGCATAAAAAGTTAGCTTCAACAAATATGCGGTCACCAGTTTGGATGCCAGGAATGGTAACAGCAAGGTTTGGATCATAGGTTAATGGGTAAAGTGTTTGGGGAGGGCTGTGGTTAATGAGTTGGGTGAATTGGTGAACAGGCACTGTGTCTTTGACTTTAGGTCTGATGCTGGAGGAAGAACCTGCTCGGGAATTTGCGTGTTGATGGATGGCCTGGATAAAGGTTTGACAGTAGTCATGTGGAAGGGTATCCCAGGGTGGTTCTGTGGGATCATGTCTGGGCCAAAGAGATGGAGGGATATATTTGTTTATGTGGCACATGTGGGTTTGAAAGTGTTTAAGTTGAGGAAGGTGGAAGGACCAGTCTGTATGGAGAGAGAATGTGTGAAGACTATATTCTTTGAGGGTGCCAAGATGAATGAGCTCAGTAGTCATGTATGGAACTCGTTGAAAAGTGAAGATGATATGGGAGGTTGGAAGGTTGATCTTGGTGCAGAGAGTCTGTTTCCTTTGGAAAAGAGATTTCCAATAGGAAAGGGGGTGAAACCATTCAAGAAAGGTATGGAACAGATATTTAGGAAAACTGTCGGGATGTTGGAAGGGAATGTATGATTGGAAGTACGAAGCCATGTTTTGTATGGGGAATTCGATGGCTAGAATATGTTTGTAAAGGAGACACCACAGGAGGTATAAAAGGTGGGTGGAAAACATATGTGGGTCAGATATTTGGAAAAGGGTGAGGAAGGGGTAATGAGGGTGGTAATGCAGGCCACCAAGGGTTTGGAGTCCTGTAGCTTGAATAGATTGAAGCTGGTATTGTGATGTAAGGTTGGAAAGGTGTTGTTCCAGAGTATTATTTTCAAGGAGTGCTGGAACTTCGGGGGGTTGATCTGAAAATGGGTTCATCATGCATATTACAGGAATTGATGGTGGGTGGATATGGGTAATAAGGTGTATATAAAAGTTGGGCTAATTCTTGTTGGGCCAAAGCTAAATGTTCAGGATTCATACCAGGATGAGTGGCTTTAGTAGGGTTGATGTCTTCGTTTTTCTTGAAAGGAAGACTTGCAAAAAAGTCAGGGTTAAGCCGCAAAGAATGAGAACATTTAGTGAGGAATTCCGTATGGGAGTCAGCCGAACATTCTGAAACCAGTTGTTTGGTAATATCTGTGGAGAAAGGAGAGGGGATAGATAAAGTAGTGAAATAGTTTTGGGGCTGTTTATATGGTTGGAAATAGGACTTGTGTTTAAGGCCTTGGGGGGTAAAAGTAAATTTGGATTTAAGGAGTTGACTGAGAAGGTCCCATCCAACAACCATGTCTTTGTGAGGATGGTGGGATCCAAGGCATTCATGGGTAAGGATAAGGTTAGGGAAAAACTAGATCAGAATTGATTTACTGATAAGGTTGGTAGAAAAATGTTCTCCATTAGCAGCAGTGAACCAACGAATATGTGGATGCCAATATTCAGTAGGAAGGACATCAGGGTTAAGTATGGTTGACGTGGCACCAGTATCAAAAAGAGCCATGACCTTGATTGGTCGGTCAAACTTGGAGTTTAAGTAGAGTGTGAGCTCGACCATGGGGACTTGGACCGACAAGTTCATGGGAAAATAACCAAATTGGAAGGAACTGCTACTGGAATATTCATCCAGAGAAGAAGAATCGTCATCCATTACAGGTGGGATGGAAAAAAGATCAACAGCAAAAACTGTAGCAGGAGTCTGTTCTTCTGTCTCAGAATATAATGATTCGAGATCATGTTGATCAAGAGCAGGATCTGTGGCAATGAGTTGGTGTGCCAGCTTCTGTTTTTTGGGGCAGTTTTTGGCGAAGTGGCCAGGTTGCTTACAGAAGTAACAGCGACGGGTTTTAGGGGAACCAGATTGCTTTTTCTGAAAATAGGCTCGTCTTTTTGTTTTGAACCGGTGTTTGGGTTTTTTCCGAAAAGGTGGGTGGTCCTTAAAAAAGGACTGTTTCTGTTTGAATTTTCGGAAGTGTTTTTTCTTTTTGGTAGGACAATGGCAAGAAGAGCTTTTAGGGGAACATTTGAGAATGAGATCTGGCCGGTAGCACGACTTTTCAATCTTTTGACCAGTTTGTTTAAACTGGTGCATGAAGTTCCATTTGTTACAGAGACCTTGGAGGGCTTTTTCAATAAGTTGGCCAAGGTGGCCAAAAGTAACACTTTCCAAAGTAAGTCCATGCTGCTCTATTAAATGTTGTGTCTCTTGGGAAAGAGAGTCAGGAATAGAGCTTAGATAGGCTTGCTTAATATTTGGATCATCTGGACCGCCAATTTCATAAAACCGAAGAGAGGCCCGTTGGAAATGGGTCTGCAGGTCTTTGCGGTTAAAAGAGCAACACTTCAATTTAAAAAATTCTTCACGCAACTGATCAATCCGATTTTGACTGTCCCCAATAAATTCTTTGAGTATGAACCCAATAAATTGTTCAAGAGATTGGACCTCAATGACTTGCCGTTGTCTATATGGGCCAAGATTATTCCACCACTATTTGAGGATTCCCATAAATCTGGCGAGAATAGCTTCAAAAACATTAAGCAATGTGGCATTGGGCTTGATAAGTTCAGTTTGAGCCCAAGTGTATATCTCATGGATTTTCATGCGCCATTTAGAGGGATGGTGATCATCTAAATTGAACCAGGGACCAGAGGAGGGTGGAATATATTGGGGATAAAGAGGTGTGTACGGTGTGTATGGGGGTTCAGTGGTATCCATTGGGTCAGGTGGGTCTTCAACAACAGGTTCTGGTTGAGGAGCTGGTGGTGGTTGATGAGACCGGTTCATAAAAATGATTGGAGAATCTGATTCAGTAGATGAACTTTCATCTGATTCATCCGAAGAACTAGAGTCTGCGCCAACAGCAGAGTAGTGAATGGGGAGATTTTGGATTGGGATGGGATCCTGAAGAGTATGATGTGTAAGGAAATCAGTGATAGGGTTTGAGTCTGCCGAAGACATCATAAAATGGGTGGAGGCACCTGGTTGAGACGAAGAGGAAGGTCCTGCCTGAGGATCTGTAGTTCTAGGTTGCTTTGGAGGAGGAGGAACAGAGGTGAAAGGAGGTGTTTGTGGTGTCTGTGAAGGTGGAGATCTAGGCTTCCATGCCACGTGTCGGGTGGCTTGTCTAGAAGCCTGAGCAACTTGGGAGAAAACAGACATATTGGGTGAGCCATGGGAGAATAAGGGAGTACTTTGGAGTGGTTGAGTCACACGTGGACTGTGAAAAATGGAAGAGGGACCAACTGGTGGGGTCCATAAAGGACCAGATGAAGTTTCTCTGGGTGTTGGTTGTTGGGTTTGTTCAAGAGAGCTTAGCTGTGTTTTGAGAAAATTAATTTCTTGCTCTTGCCGAGAGAAATCCTCTTTTCGTTGAATACAAGAGAGAATTTCATGATGGAGAGAGGTTATGTGTCCACGTAATTCAGCTAGATTATCCTCATGGTTTTGTAGACAAGTATTTAATTGGGACTCAATTCGCTGAAGACAAGAGTTCTGTGCCACAGCATTCTGAGATTGCCAATTTAATACTGTCTCTGCAGGAGAAAGTCTAATGGGGGCCCCAGCGGGATCCACAGCAGTGGGATTTTTTACTTTCCAGGTATGGGAAGTCTAATGCCGCATTGCTCGAACCCAGGCACTCGGGTGGGAAGTTAGGCTCTGATACCATTTTTTCCTTATCAGTTTGCTAAATTGTTGAGAGCTAAAACTAATAACAATTGCAGACTGAAAAGCATCTCTTGTGATTGACTTGCAACATCAGATTATGACATCAAAATTTGAGTGCTGTAAGTTAATGGCCCCACTAATGAATGGTGTGCCCAAATGTAAGTCCAGTATTGATGAAACACACTTCAATCTCCTCAATNGTTGAGAGCTAAAACTAATAACAATTGCAGACTGAAAAGCATCTCTTGTGATTGACTTGCAACATCAGATTATGACATCAAAATTTGAGTGCTGTAAGTTAATGGCCCCACTAATGAATGGTGTGCCCAAATGTAAGTCCAGTATTGATGAAACACACTTCAATCTCCTCAATTTCAAATTAACATAAATGTAAAAACTCAAGCATTTGATCTTTGAAAAAGACAAGTTCTATTTTCTCAAAAATCGTCACTCACAGTACTATCCCCTACACCATTAAAGGAAGTGGACATTTTTAAAAAATTTACTACTCCCATATGTGAAGCTAATAGTAAAGGGTTAGCAAAAATATTCAAACTCTCACACACCCTTTGAGCTTGTGTTGGGATTCATCTGATCCCGACACACAAAAACAGTTGTGGATCTAAACACAAGCTCAACTTGTTCATATCTAATTAACAGAATTTGGGGATTTACAAGATTCAAACACAAGACACTTTGGTCAAATAGGATCTAAAAACATGCTTAAACAGCATAATCTAAAAGTCTAAGCTAAAAAACAAAAATCAAATAAGACTATTAAGACTCTAGCTGACAAAGATCTTCACAAAGCCTTACCACTCAAATAATAACAAAAACGTGTAATCTTTCACTACTTAGTAGCTGCCTTTCAATAAACACCAGATATAAGACAACCAGATATTCAACATCCATCCAACTCATGCAACATGAATTCATCATCCTTATCCATGATTCTTAGTACAAGATGGCTCATATTCAAAATGTAAATCTTTCAAAACTGATATAAAATGGTAACAGAAAGTTGTGTTCCAATCGTTTAGATAATTATCAGAAGGTTGAAGGAACAGAAAAATATGTGCAAGATCAACATTTCAGAGTCTAACAGATGGTTATGGTTTGCGATCAAAATATGGCTAGAAAACAAACTTTTCAGGCTCTTCCAGGATGTAGCAAACAGTCTTCCATGAACAGTAGATTGGTGGATTAAGGGGATTCAGGTTCTGAGTAAGAAAACTGAAGTAAAAGAAGTCAAAACCTAGCCAGCAACCTCAAAGCTTTGACATAGTCCAGCTGACCATCAGATTATTTAGAAGTAGTAATGGCACATTAAGCCACCGAATTTCATGTCTAAGCAAGAAAAATGGAAAATTTCCTCATTCATGGAAAAATCATAACCATTAGAAACAATCAAAAATTAGTGTAAAGCTGGAAATTCATAAGCAAGTGCAAAGTTAGCAATAATGTTTAGCTTTCGAATCAAGATCTAGTTGTAAGAATTATCTTTTAGAAATTCAGATTCATGTACGAAGAATAAAAATCATTGACCTACCTTTTTGCAATCCAAAAACAATGTGAGAGCAGAAATTCCTTGTGCGTCCAAAGATTTCTTAATTATTCCAGTTGTTCTGCAAGACTACAACAGCAAAAAATCATAAATGGATGCATATTCAATTAACTTAAAATTAGTCTATAAGATGTTCCACTCAATAGACACTTCTAATATTGGATTAACTTCTTCCCATCAAAGGTTTAAATGCTATTGTCACTAAAAGCCTATATATATTTATAAGTGAGTTACACATGCTTCTAACTTTTGGGATAATTTTTGACAACCGCAAAATTAGCCAACTAATACTTTGAATTCATGA
Source organism: Pistacia vera (assembly GCF_008641045.1). Classification (NCBI taxonomy): domain Eukaryota; kingdom Viridiplantae; phylum Streptophyta; class Magnoliopsida; order Sapindales; family Anacardiaceae; genus Pistacia; species Pistacia vera. The sequence continues at coordinate 42,666 of NW_022195090.1, read as the reverse complement.
TAATGTTTTGCAAAAGTTCAATCTCAGTTTGGTTCAAATTCTTTAAGGCTGGTCCATAGCTGCTATGGTTCTTCCTAAGTTATTGGGAAACAGGGTTGGCCTGTGATAAAAGTTGCTTAAAGAAAAATCTTTTTCATGATAGGATCATAGCTGATCTCAATAATACCCAATTGACTTGGGTGGCTACATTAACCCTTCATCCAACAATTAGTCATTACTTCATTAAATCAGCACATCATCCTCACCAAACAAGGTGAAACTGAATGTTAGGATAACTTAAAACAAAGTTATTCATTGTGATTTCACAAGAGACTCAATAAACAAATCATAAATATGAACCAAGGATCAACAAGAATTTTAAGATTCTACAGAATAAAAATAAATAAATAAAAAATAATCTGAATTATTACACACTGAAATGTAATAAATATTAAAATTGCCAAGTGGAAAGGCGGATTGAGAGAATCATGAAACAGTAGTTTCTGGAGCTTAGCAGAAAAGTTCTGTTCAAATTCCAGAGGTAGTTCATTTAAAAGTTGAAATAAGACACGTTAAATTGCAGACAAATTTATGTCAACAGTTATATCCCTGATACAACTTCCTCGGGATGAAACCATGCATAAAAAATTAAACAACATAGGACAGAAATGATGCAAAAGAAGGTCAATCACAAAAAAAAAAAAAAAACACGACGTATGATAAAAATAGAATAAACCAAAAAATGTCAAGATGAACCAGTGTTTTAAGCGTTATAATCAACCTTCCAGCATTGAAGAATCTTTCAGTTCATGATGGAAAATCTTGAATTGCTCCACAATGCATACTATACTCTCAGGGTTCTTGGTAATTCTTGCAAGCATGGCTTCTGTAGCAACTAAAATGGGCCAGCATTACGATGAAGTTTGTTCTGTACTGTAGCTTGATTTCTTGCCGCAGTATGATTCAGAAATCTATTAAGTGCAACTTACCTGATTACAGCAAACCGAATGATAACAATGAAAATAAAATACAAGACAAACAAACAAACTGCTCCATGAAGTATTACCTTGAGATCATGAGGGATGTCATTCCGATGAGCAAGTCTCTAATCGAGTCAGAGGAACAGATGCAGTAAACTTGCTTAAAAGATGGTAAACGGATGGATCTTGCGAATAACAAGCACCTCCTAACATCATATGGAACAATATCATAAGGATAATAACAACAAAGAGATGCAATGACTACAGAACAGGTTGTAACAGATAAATAATAACACAAAAAAAATTTTCTTTATTCTTTTCCTTTACCCAATTAGGACAAAAAGTATGAACATATAATTAAAATTGAGGATGAAAAATGACACTTATAATTCAGATATTTGTTTAACAACTTGGTTCACTTTTTCTTAGCTCCAACATATGAGAATCCCACATTTTTTAATTTGCTCCCTTATTCTTTGTTTTTTAATTATGTAGTAAAAAATCCTATGATCCAAAGATCAGTGTTTAAAAGATTTTTTTTTTCCTTTTCCTTTTTTGGCTAGGAACAAGAATTTATCCAAAAGGAAGGAAACTTTGCCAACAAAAGTACAAGCTGTCCTAATCTATAGAAGGGTTCTAAAAACTATACAAAAAATATAAATCAGCTCTCACGATATAAAACAGTAAGCCCCAAAGAAAATAAATTACTTAATTAGGCTATCAAAGCTTCCTAGCAAAAAAAAATGTATTTGGAAAGGAATCTGTAGATGCTAACACTTTGCTCCACATAACTTCATAATTAGGAAAACAGCAATTAATTTCAAGAGAAAGTTTTCAGTAGCTTTTCATTTATCTGTGTTGAACAGAATTAATATCCCAGATTGATGATCAAAATAAAACCCGGCATCGAAACTAGCTAAGGAAATAAAAATTGAATTCTTGTTCAAAGTAAAGATTGGTTCAGTCTCTGATACATTTGACCCTATGACAGCTTTGTCTAACAAATTTAAATGCATGTGTTCTCATGTTAAAAATGAGTAATGCTACATAGAAAAGCCTTCCTACGAAGTATTTTATATGCAATGATGTAGTCACTAATGGATAATTGCAAAAACCATCTGTTTCGATTTGTTAATTTATTTTTAGCTTTTGTTCCTCCAATCATGTCATGGAACATCAGATTGCATAATTAGTTCATAGGTTTAGTATTATTCATCAAAGTTGCTGAATTCAAATCCCTTGCACAACCAAAATGAACCATGTTTGATCTTTAGAGTAAGAAAAGCAGAGAAAGTAAACCAAGTTACAGCTTTGATAGAAGCCAAAATGATTTTATTCGAGGATAAAACACATCATTTAAGTTTGTAACACTGATGACTAAACTCAATCTTACACTAAACACAAAACAACTGAAGTATAAAACCTTTGAGACAGGGTCAAAGAAAATTAAATTAATGTTGTTCACATTTGTATCAAAGGAAACAAGAGACTACCTGAGGTGAAGTATCTTTCCTACAGGAAATTCGTTCCAATTCAGGAATATAAGCCTTGAAATCTCAGCATGCCTATTCGGACGATGATGACCTCCATCTTCAAAGCAGGGGATTTGCCCAGTGTTTATCCACTGTATAAGAAGAATATGTAAGGAAAGGATACGTGAATAAAATCCCAGAAACAAACAGACAGAAAGTATCAGACACAACCTTCAGATATATAGCAGAGTATGTGAGAGCCTCCAACCGGTCCCCACTTTGCAGATTATCATCTAAAAGCCTACGCACTACTTCAAGCTTTCAACAAAGCAAAGACAGGACAAAGTTAATTTATGTTATTCTTTTATTCTACCTGACTTTTTGGTTGCTGCACCATGCAAAAGGGAAAAGCAATCCAATTAGCAAATGACAAAACATTTGAAAAACAAGTTTCCTCCTGCTAAGTAAAAAAGTTTAGTCCATCATAAACTTTGAAATCCACTATACAAAAGGAAAGCATCTAAGATATAAAACCATAGGAGGACAAGGCAAACAATATGAATCAAATATCCAACACACATATGCCAACAAAAGGAAAAAAAACGAAACAAACAACCATGCATACATGGCAACATACTCAATTTTCTCCTCCCCAGAATGACCAAAACTCAGAAAGATACGTACAATTAGGATACACTGGTTACCAGCATGTGGCTCCATAGAAGCCACAGAGCAACCAGGCAAAAAGCATTGTAGAACCAAGTCCCAAAAAGTTTCAGACTTCTGCTGCTCAATAGCAGCAACAATCTGCAGTGAGTGTGCAAAATCTTTGAACAAATGGTATATAAGCATTCTATTTTTCTGGAGGGAGTCAACAACCATTTCGTTAAAATGTCGTAATAGATCAATGGAAGCAATGAATTTTATTAGCAAGATAGCATCAATATTAAACAGCAATTTAAAATTTTCAGAAACTGTCACCTAGCAGTAATAACACAGAGAAAGAGAGTATCAAGAAATGTGGAGGAGAAGAGAATGACATTCAAATCACTGCCTCACTTCCAAGATGCATCTATCCGTTTAGGTGTACTCGTAATTCTCTTCAATTTCGCCCTTTTACCATTAAATCATTATGAGTGTGGTAGAAACATTTAAATTTGGAAGTACAGCTATGCATTTGATAAACAGGTCATATTTTTCCCTCTGCCTATCCTGCAAACACAGCGGATAACACAACCCAAAGAGCAAAATATGAAAATTGAATAGAATGAATAATATAAACTAGTGCAGATCACAAATACAAGAGCTAAGTGTGTGGGGTCTTGAAAATTTTCAATTCTGATGAAAAATGCAGGCAAAACAGGATACAGAAAGCATACCTTTCCACCAGTTTCTTGCATTCTGATCATTTTCAACTAACTTTAGAGCTAAACCCTCAAGATTTGAAGTGTCCCATTTTCTATCTGATTCTCGGTTCCAATTCTCATTTGAACGCATAAATGAGCAGCTTCCCCTGCCATTGCCCACAAAAGGAATGGTCTCCACCTCCAGAAGGGGTCTGCAGCAGAAACGGTTATGTAGATTTTATCTCACCAACATCTCTGGTATCCTCCTATTCTCCTGCACACTCAAAGGAACAGATCCACAGCCTCCCTGTCTCATTCCAGTGGTAGATTATCCAAAACTCCCTCCTACTGGCAGTTTCAAGATCCTGTTATCACCGCTTTCCCATACCATACTCTTATCCTTCCCAAACAATCACGAACTTATACTCAATACTCTCTTCCCCCTTCAGTTTCAAGTCACACACCCATCCACTTTCACTCCAATTCATCTTCACTGCCTTCTTCCATAACCCCAATTCTTTAACCGATCCCAAAATCGCAACACTCTCCCCAAATTCAACTTGATGATCTAACCTAACATTTAATCTCACATTGCCACTTCCTGACTTAGATTTCATTTTCATCTTCTTCTTCTCTTCCTCTCTGACACACATTAACCAAACTCATCATCTCATATTACCAATTCTCAAAGCCATAGTTATTTGTTGCAAATTTTTATAGTTTTACAATTTCAAGAAAGTAGATATTATTCATTTCATTGAAATAAAATTCAGGACCATAAAGAAAATTACAATTTAAAACTGATGCTTCCTAGTTAACATAATCACATCATAAACTTACAACAATTGCATAAAAACCAACAAATTCAAGAGAAGCCGTCATTTGACAAACCTTGTTTCAGTAGAAGAAACGCCACAAACAACACCAGAAAAGTGTTTGCGTGATTGGTGAAGATGAACAGGAGAAGAAATTCTTGGATTGAAGAATAATAAATTAGAGTGTACGAATTTGAGTGGTTTTGGATGATGGAGGAAAGTTGAAGGGCGGTTTAATGTACGGAGATGAAGAGAATCCATTTGGAATGGGAGAGAGAGAGCAGTGGAGTTGAGTTGAGTGAGATGTGATCAATTAGAGCTGGTTTAAGAAAATGGAAAATTACACGTGTAATGTACTCAATGTACATAAATTATCTAGCTTTGATCTTTTCTTTGTTTTGGAAACTAGTGAAGTGAAGATCCCTTGCTTTTCGTCAGAGTTTTGAATGTACATTACAATGTAGCTTTTTGAAGCACGAAGAAAGGCCTTCCCTTCATTTATGGATATTTACGTATACCCCACGTGACTCACCACTCTAAATATCATACAACCAAGTCTTCATTGGATTTTATGCTTTAATAAAATTCTTTATGGTTAATTTAAGGGCTATTATTTTACGTTTTTATTTTCAAAAATAAATTTGAGAATGAAAATAATAAGTTCTATTTTGGATTTTCAAATTTTGAAAATGTGTTTATTTTTTTTTAAAGTATTTGAAATTAAAAACAATAAAAATGTGTTTTTATTTGTTTCCTTATGATAAATATATTGTGGTATATGTATTAGAGAATGAAAATATAGGAACAATGATTTTATATTTGTGTGTTTTCAAACTTTTAGTTATATATGAGATTTTATGTTTTTCATATTTTCAAAATAATGAGTGAACAAGTATTATACCTATTACGAGATAAAATAGAGATTAGAGAATGAAAATAAAAACAAAATAAGCAAACCGTTACGTATTTCATAAATGTTTGATCAAAATGAATATATGACCTTAATTTTTAGGGTGTGTTTGGATCGTGGGCATATAAGATAACGGGAGTAATCTTCGTTTATTTTGCAAGATTTCAATGTTTGGTTAACAAGTAATAAAATATTACGAGAATCTTTTATTGCAAATAATGTTTACTGTTTAGTAATATGGAGGGAAAATTTTTCTAAGTGTTTTGCTCTCGACTCGTTCTCGCTATCGGAACTTTGCCGGCTTCTTCCGGGCGCGTCCGGTGTCGGAATTGGACGATCCACCCACCGTTGGAAAGAGTATTGAACGAGCTTTCTAGTTGTTCTATCACTGCTTGTGGTCTCTGCTTCGTTCGCTGGGATTTGGCCGTGAAAGTTCACGGAATCTACAGATCTGTTTGTTCTTGCTACCGGAACTTCGTCAGCTTGTTTCGAGCCCATCCAGTGTCGGAATCGGACGATCCACCCGTCGTTGGAAAGAGTTTTAAACAAGCTATCTAGTAGTTTGATCACTGCTTGTGTTTGCTGCTTCGTTTCACTGGGATTTGGCCGTGAAAGTTCATGGAATCTGCAGATTTGGAGTTGCTTTCGCAGTGGGTTTCTCGATCGAAAATTGCAATGGAGTGCCACAACTAACTCTTTTGGGCAGGATCTACAATCCCCACGGCTGTTTGCACCTTGTTGACCTCTGGTTCCTGGAAAAACTTGATGTTTTTTCCTAGGAACGTGCTGTTTTGGTTGGGTTTCTTTGCCCATTCGTGGACTTGTTTTTGGTGTGTGTTTTGGTGTGATTTTCTACAGTTTTCTTTTTTTTTTTTTTTTTTTTTTTTTTTTTGTGGTTTGTTGCTGGTTTTGATTGTTGCAGATTCCTGAAAAACGTGGTTGCATTTGGTTCGATAAAAGTCCTTTGCAAGCCTTGCGCGCCCCCCAACGCTCAGCACACCAACACACACGCCTGATGCTGCCTTCCCACTCCTTGGCCCTCCGGACCACCTTCCCCTTTCCAACACCAAAACCTCTTCACCTTTGGCATTTTTTTTCACAAATCCTCGCTGTTTTGAACTTTTAAACTCACTTAAATCACACATTTTTTTCCTGCCACCAAGTGTTCGACAAAATGTCCGAACCAAATCCCTCACTCCCAAATAACCCCATGCCGCACCCAACCCAAGCCAAAACTTTAAACACTGCCTCCATCAGCTCCTAGCAGCCACAAACTTCTGGAAATTTGGGGAAATCTTTATGGATTGGAGATTTGGAGCCATGGATGGATGATAAGTATTTGTTATCCGCTTTCTCAAATGTGGTGATTCAAGGAGCCAAGGTTTTTCATCACAAAAACTCTTCCTTTGGTTTTCTTGAGTTTGAATCTAATGATATTGCAGGTTCGTCATTACAATCTTTTAATGGCTTAAAAATGTCGAAGTCTAAGCATCTTTTCAAGCTCAATTGGGCGTCTTCTGAGCCCCCGTGAAAAAAAGCCAATCTCTAAGCCAGTTTTAGAGAAGAAAAGTATAGGTAAAAGCACATCAAAAGTGTCCTCCTCTTGGGCGGATAAGGTTAGAGTGACAGAGGTCGGGTCCCACTTCACCCTTGAAGCTTTGGACCTTGATATTAAGGATGGCATTTTACATATCCCGGATGATGTTATTAATGACAATGATGTTGAATGGCTTTGCTGTATTGTGGGTTATTTCCCAGGGTATTCTATGTCATTTCATGCTACCCGCTTAATTGCTTTCTGTCCATGGGAAGCTGCGGGGTTGGAAGATGTTATGTCCACTGGTATTGGTTTTTTCATCTTCAGATTTAAGGATGAGGATGCAGTGCATTCAATCCTAGAGAGAGGGCAGTGGATGTTTGGGGCAAGTCTATTGTTCTGCAACAATGGCATGCTCAATTTTCTTTTGATAAAAGTCGCATCTCCAAGGTTCCGATATGGGCTCATTTGCATGGGTTGCCTTATCCTTTGTGGTCTCACAAAAGACTATGCATGGTTTCTTCTATGTTGGGTCTGCCGTTGTCAAGTGATAAGACAACTTCTGAACGGACCCGTTTAGATTATGCTCAGGTATGCGTTGAGATAGATGCAGCAAAGCCTCTAAAGCGTCATTTTGAATTTCAATGCCGGTTATCTACTGAACCCATTCAGATTACAGTGGAATATGAGTGGACCCTCAAGAGGTACCCCAAATGTTGTGTTTTTGGTCATGTTTGTCACCAACCAGAAGTACCTACTACAACTATGGCTCAGGGTAAGAGTAAGATAGTTACTAGCTTCCAGAAAGGCACCAGGGAAAGCTATTGCACTGCGATCTAAGGACAGCGAGCCTTTGAGGCAGCCAGCTAGCCACTACTGATCCCATTAGGGAGAGGGAGAGGGAGCAGGAGCGGGAGAGGGAGAGGGATGTTCCCGCACCAGCTAGAGTTTCAATTCCGAGTACAGTTAGAGATGGGGATGCTTCTTTGGCTCTAGTCCCGTATCAGTAGACTGTTCGTGCTAGCAGAGGTGAATTTTCTAGCTTTGAATGGGGGTCGGAACATGATTCACCTTTTCCTATTGAGGATGAGTAGGACCGCATTATGGGTTTCACAAATTGCACGCTAAACACTCAGGTTTCCTTTATGAGTTCTGGGAGTAGGTAATCTACTTCCTCCAACAGGTTTGCCTCGCTTGTTCTGCATAGGGATGATCTCCAGACACCAGATGTTACCTTATCTGGATCAGTTTCCTTGCCACCCCTAGTAAAGGGGAAAGGTTGGGGAAAGCAGGGGCTTCAGCTCAAGTGATTTTTTAGCTTGTTTCTATCCCAATTCCAATGATAGGGAGTTGGAATATTAGAGGCCTTAACGACTTCTCGAAACAGTGCGTAGTGAGGAATTGGATTTCTACCTCTTCTTTGGGTTTGATTGGTTTGTTGGAGACTAAGGTTGAGTAGTCTCATCTACAGTCCGTGGTTTCAGCAGTTTGTCCTTCATGGTGGTTTTTGCCAAATGCGACGGATTCTATTGCCTGCCGAGTTCTGGTATGTTGGGATCCTTCTCTTTACTCTGTAAATAGCCTTCATTGCTCTTTTCAGGAGATTACTTACAGGGTTACTCATGTTTTCGAGAGGTTCTCCTTTGGGATTACTTTTATGTATGGTTCTAATGACCCTGGGAATCGCCGCAATTTGTGGGATTTCCTTAGGGATCAGTCGACAGAGTTTGATTTGGAGGGGCTCCCGTGGCTTGTGTTGGGTGATTTTAATGCCATCTTGGGAGCCTCTGACAAAGTGGGTGGTGATCCTGCATGGTATGGTTATATGGATGATTTTGGCCAATGTATCCATGATACTGAGTTGATTGGGGTTCCTTTTACTGGGCTTCGGTATACTTGGCATAACAGTCAGCAAGGCGATAGGATTATTTTACGGAAGCTCGATTAGATTTTTGTATCGCTTTCTTAGTTCCTTGATCGATCGAACACAGTTTCAGAGTTTCGACCTCTGGATGTCTCAAATCATAGCTCTATGGTTGTCCGGTTTGGTCCCTGCCGTGGCAAGGTACCATCCCCTTTTAAATTTCTAAATTTTATGGATATTGTTCAGGCAGTTTGGGACGAGCCTATTGTAGGAAATCCTATGTTTCATCTTACGCAGAAATTAGGGTTATTGAAACGGAAGCTCAAATCTTTACATAGGGTTTCCAGCCATATCTCCAACAGGGTAATTGAGGCCTAGGCTCAATGGCAACAGCCCAAGAAAATTTGGACCGGGACCCCCTTTCTACTAAGTGTATCTTTAAGGAGAGGAACCTTGCCAACCAGTATTTCAGTCTTTGTCGAGATGAGGAGGCTTTTTTTAAGCAGCGGTCTCGTGTTCAGTGGCTGAATTTAGGGGATTAGAATTCTAAGTTCTTTCATAAGTCGTTGATCCATAGGCAGGTTCGGAACCACATCCACGGTTTGACTGATGGGAATGGTACCCATATTAGTAACAGTCAGGGTTTAGGGTGTTTGGCGGTGGGTTTTTTTTAGGATCTTCTTACTGCCCCTACTGAACCTCAGATCGCAAAGGCTTCCAGGTATTTTTCTGGGCGCATTTCTCCTGATATGATTTCTCCCTTGAATGCTCCTATCACTGATAATGAGATTAGGATTGCTTTATTATCTATCCCGGATGATAAAGCCCCTGGTCCGGATGGATACACTTCTTTATTTTTTAAGCGGGAATGGGATATTATTAGTACAGATTTTAGAGATGCAGTGAGACATTTTTTTGCTACTAATGAAATGCCAAGATGTGTTAATGCCACCAAGATTGCTTTGGTTCCTAAGGTGTAGAGCCCGAGTCATATGACAGACTTTAGACCGATATCTTGTTGTAATGTACTTTACAAGTGCATTTCTAAGGTGAGAGTGAATCGGTTTAAAGTAGTGCTTCCGGATGTTATTGGGAGTTCCCAGTCAGCTTTTGTCCCAGGTCGAAGGATTTCTGATAATATTCTGCTGACTCAAGAGCTTTTGCGGAATTATCATCTTGGGGGTACTTCACCTCGATGTGCCCTTAAAGTTGATATTCAGAAAGCTTTTGATACTGTGAGTTAGGATTTCATCATTTTGGGACTGCGTACTATGGTGTTTCCTAAGCGTATGGTGAGGTGGATCATGACATGTATCTCTACACCGTATTTCTCCATTGCCCTAAATGGAGAGCTTCACGGTTTTTTTAGGTCCCCCGGAGTGTTCGGCAGAGGGACCCTCTTTCTCCTTACCTATTATGTTGGCTATGGAGGGGTTAGCTGGTATCTTTCGGGAAACCTCTCACAGCCCTGGTTTTCATTATCATTGGAGGTGTAGGCAAGCAACTATTACTCATTTGTGTTTTGCGGATGATTTGATGGTGTTTTGTCGAGCAGATGCTTCCTCTGTTAGCCTGATCAAATCGGCCTTGGATTATTTTTGCCAAGGTTTCTGGGTTGGTGACTAATGCAGAGAAGAGCCAGTTGTTTCTTTCTGGGGTTACAGATGAGAAGCAGATTGGGTTACAGTCTATCATGGGTTTCCAGTTGGGTCAGTTACCGATCAGATATCTAGAGGTTCCTCTGATCTCTACCCGGCTTCGACATTCTGATTATAGGCCTCTGTTAGAGTGAATTTTGTCTCAGATTAGGCTATGGACGTCGGCATCTTTGACCTATGCAGGCCGACTACAACTGATCAAGTCGGTGCTATTCTCCATACAGGTATATTGGTCATCCATGTTTCTTTTGTGGGTAGCTACAGTTAGACGGATTGAGAGTATTTTGGCATCATTTCTTTGGAGGGGTACTTCTTCGTCCCTTTCTGGTGCCAAGGTTGCATGGTCTTCTGTTTGTTATCCATTGAGAGAGGGTGGGTTGGGGATTAAGAGGATCTAAGATTGGAATAGAGCAACTATTCTTAAACACGTGTGGAGACTACTTAATGATAGGTCTTCTGTATGGTCCTCTTGGGCCCATTTGGTTCTCCTCCGTGGTCAGTCCTTTTGGCATATTCGAGTTACGTCTGGGGCTTCATGGGCTTGGAGGAAGATTTTACTTAGCAGGTTTGGTGTCGGGATCTTATTGTGACTTGTATCGATGATGGTAGGGACACCATGTTATGGCGAGATTACTGGCTACCACAAGGACCTTTGTATGACTTACTCCCTTTTAGAACTTTGACTTCCACTGGTTTGCCATGGGATGGTCGGGTTTCAGACATTATTCGAGATGGTTTGTGAGATTTTCCTTCAGGCAGTGCCGACCTTCAACATATCTGGGACTCCATTACAATGCAGCCTTCAACGAGTCTTCCTAACCATCTTGTGTGGAAGGGCCACCCGTCTGGGCATTTTTCTATTGATTCAGCCTGGAATGTGTTGCGAGACAAACGAGATGTGAACTCGATTCATCATCTCTTGTGGTTTCCAGGGCATATTCCATGCCAGGGATGTACACAAGCCAAGCTGAGCCAAGTATCTCGATACTCGAGCTCCGATCGTGATGAACAGTACCGAGCTCGAGCTCAATCGAGCTTTAGTATTTGTGTTTGAGCTCGAGCTCGGTACTGTGAAAGTGTACTCGAGCTCGAGCTCGCTTAATCGAGCTCAAACGAGCTCGAGCTCGCTTAATCGAGCTCAAACGAGCTCGAGCCTGATCGAGCTCAATACTAAAATTTTGTATTTTCTCTCTCCCCTTATTTTCTCTTTCGTCCTTTCATAGGCTATCACCTCTTTTTTTTTTTCTCTTTCTCCCCTCATTTTCTCTTTCTTCTTTTCACCTATCACCTCATTTTGTCACCTCATCTTTTTTTTTTCTCTCATTCTCCCCGTCCTCTTCTCTTTCTGCCTTATTCCCTTGTCTTTTCTTACTTCTTCAAACCTTCTCCTTCGTCTTTTTTTCTTTTCTTTCTCCCCATTCTCTTCTCTTTCTTCTTCTACTCCTTCAAATTTTCTCCTTCATTATTTTTCTTTCACATTCTAAGCTTGAATGGAACCAAGGATGAATGAAGGTGAAAGAGAAGATGAATGAAGTTGGATTTTTGAAGCCGAAAGAAAAAATCCCAAATGGGTTTTGAGTTTTTGTTTGAGCTTTGAAATGGGTTTATTGTTTTTGTCTGGGAATGGGTCATGGGTGTTGTTTGTAATGTTGACAACTTAAAAATAAAACTTTTAAAATCTTACAAATTGGCCCCCAAAGCTCGTTTAAGCTCGCGAGCTCGACGAGCCGAGCTCAACTCATATCGAACTCGGCTCGTTACTGTTCACGAGCTGCTCGAGCTCGAGCTTGACTTGACTGGTTTCAAGTCGAACTCGTGCTTACGACGAGCCAAGCTCGAGTAGCTCGCAAGCTACTCGGCTCGTGTCTCATCCCTATTCCACGCCACTCTTTCATTCTTTGGCTCGCTTCTCTTGGTCGGCTTCACACCATGGATCGGCTCAACTCTCATGGTGTCATTATGTCCTCCCTGTGTGTTTTGTGCAGTTCAGCTACAGAGACCCATGACCCTTTGTTTTTCAGTTGTGACTTCTCAAGTTATGTTTGGTGGGAGGTCACTACTAAGACGCTCACTACATGGCCTACTCTCTCTTGGCTCCCTCTACTCCAGTGGGCTAGCTTGCATCTTAGACACAATTGTGACTTCAGACACCTTCTTTCCCGGTTGGTCCTCTCAGCCACTGTTCATTTCCTATGGTTTGAACGGAATAATAGAGTGTTTCGTCAGCACTGTAGCTCTCGCAGAGATACTGTTTTAGTTATTTGTGATCTAGTCCAGGCCAAGATTTTGGGTTTAGCACCTAAGTACGAGATCTCGACCCAGCTCCGTGCGATTTGGCATCTTCCTGTTTAGCTTTGTAAGGAGCATGCATGCTCTTTTATGCCGGTTTGTGATTTATGGAATCTTCTTGTTTTGTTTTGTGGGGAGCCTGCGTGCTCTTTTTACGCCGTTTGTGGCTTTGTGGGTTTTCCCATGTGTTTTTTTGACTGAGAATTATCAGTCATCCTCTTGGGGTATGCCCCTCGCTTTTGTACATTTTTTGTCCCTTCTATAAAATACTTACCTTTTCCAAAAAAAGGGTAATTTGATACCCTCCCCCACCCTTGGATTAAAACATTACAGAAGTAATCTAATTTTTATGATTTTGCCCTTAATTAAAAACTATTTCGACACAATTGTCCTCAAATGTCTATCAAATAATAGTTACCTAGCCCCCTTACATTTGAGAAATTATCTAGAACACCTCAGCCACAAAAAAGTTTAAAAGTTAACAAAGTTTTTGCCCAAGGGGGGCCTCTACGACTTCGCCATTGTTTACTAAACAACAGGTGAAAACTTTTAAAAAACCACTAAACCATAAGCAAAACTTTGAGCAAATGTGTGGAAAATAACATCTAATTCACAAGGAAACACAATTTCTGCTGGAATTTTCTTTAATCTCTTGAAATAATTGGATATCATAACTATCAAGTAAAAAAAGATAGTATAATACATATAAAGAAAGACTAGTGAAACTTTAATTAATAAAATTACAAAGACCGACTTATCAAGTTTTTAGATATAACAATTAGATCTAATTAAAAGATTATTTTATTAATTAATTAATCATTTTATTGTGTTAATTTTCTTATATTTAAAATCATTTTAGTGAAATTTAAAAACTTTTATAATTTGCTAATCAATTTCCGGACATTTAAATTATTGGCATAGATCAACTAGATTTAATCTAATTATTATTAAAACATACTTAGCCAACTAATCACATTATAAAATAGTAAAAATATTATTATTAATATATTAATGATTAGTGCAAATCAAATTGTCCTTTAATCATATAAAAAATTAATTTTATAAATGTATTTGTGATATCTAAAATCAAATTGATAATAATGTTTTCAATCAATTACAAAATCAAACAAACACAAAACAAACTCATAAGATTCATGTCTTTTTTCATTAGAATAAAAAACCTAAAAAAAATTAAACAAGATTCAATCTTAAAATAAAACTAAATTAAAATAATTAATATACATACCTAAAACTAATAAAGCAGAAAATAGTGTGACACCTTGAATATTCAAAGGTTGAACTATTTGGGTCTTCAAAAGTTAACTCCAACTGAGCGATGAAGACAAAGAGACATACTCACTAAATAAAATTAGGGATACAAAAAGCTGTGGAGATTAATTAGATGTATATATAAATATATTTATAATAATGAAACTATTATGCCAGCATAGTAGCAATATTTATGATTGGTGGGTCTAACATTAACCTCTTATAACAATTACTTTGATTGTGCGCCATTTATATTTATACTATTTTGATATAAAAACAATTAATTATAAATATTTACAATTTTGTTTTTCAAAATCTGAGGATAGGGCCTACCCGCAATGATGCTGGATCCGCACCTGCTATGATCCATGGCCAAAAACAACCAGATCTAGCCATTTCTATAGCGTTTCATGGCCAAATATCTAGCCGTTTCACAGCCACTTCTTTGGCCATGGATTTATGATCCACGGCCAGAAATGGCTTTGCTGGCGCACTACCGGCCATATATAACCAATCGTGCACCATTTCATCAACTACCAGTGGCGATTGGCAATGGTGGTTGGCTGCCGGCAGTGGCTTCAGGTGGGTGGGGATGATTTTGCTACAAATTAAACTTTTATATGATTGGGGTATTTTAGCAAAATTTCAAGTCACAAAAAATAATTAAAAAAATAATATTATATTAATTTTAAATAGAAGGGCAATTTAGTAATCTATATAATATACCTACCCATTTATCCTTCCAACCAAACATATTATTCGATTCAAAAGTCTAAACGATTGGTTCTTGGGCATTGAACAAATAATTAGATAGTTGATTCTTGGGACTATTCCTCAAAAGGGCAAGACAGTTGATTCTCAGGTTACCAAATATAAGTCCACCCTTTTTTTAGGCTCTAGTGTTACTATGGATGTAAGACCACCCTTTCTTAAGGCTTTGGCATTACTACAGATGTAATCCATTTCACTATAAGTTTCCTATTATTTATTATTTTGCATTAAATACAAAAAGACCACCAACAACCATTCATTATCAAAATTTTATGGTGCCCTCGTTAACCAAAATTCCTACATCTGCCACTAATGGGCATGCATTTAACCTAACATCTTAAGCTTTGCTTGGCAAGACTCTAGCCAAACTCAAGAACTTTGCCACAATATATATCTAACAGAAATAATCATATTAAGCTCTATTTGGTAGAGGTGAGCACGGGTAGCAGGTAGAACCGGAACCTACGGATAGAACCAGAACCTGTAGGTAGAACCGGAACCAGAACCTACCTGGAACTGACACTATGCAGGTAAGTTCCGGTTCCATTTTTTGGAACCGAAACCGAAACCAAAACTTAGAAAAAAAGAACCTACAACGAGTACCTGGCTTGGAACCTGCAGCAGGTACCCTGTTTTGGAACCTGGGCTGAAATGAAATATCTGTGAAGAATGGGGTCTATTGAAATTTTACATATAAAAAAATTAAAATGGAAAAAGTTAAATTTTTACAATAACCTAATTAAATAAATATACAATTATACTTATTACATATAAACTACACCATATAAAAAACTTTAATATATTATAATATATTAATATTAAAGTTTTGATTAATTAAGTGTATAATTGAAATTAAAACCAATTAAAAGTATTTTAATGTGATTAAAAGAATTATTTTTGAATAGAATATTATATTTGATTGAATAATAATATAATATTTAGTTATTTATTTCAATTATCAAGTTCTAAGTATATATGTAATTAATTTGTAATTAATTAATTATATAAAATAAATTGATAAACATTAATACATTACTAGTTAAATGATTAATTAATCAATTATAACATTACATTATAATCATATAAAAAATAATTTTATAAATGTATTTGTGATATCTAAAATCAAATTGAAATAATGTTTTCAATCAATTACAAACAAAAACAAACACAAAACAAACTAAGATTCGTGTCTTTTTTCATCAGAATAAAAAACCTAAAAAAAGTTAAACAAGATTCAATCTTAAAATAAACTATTAAAATAATAATATACATACCAAAACTAATAAAGCAGAAATAGTGTGACCCCTTGAATATTCAAAGTTGACTATTTGGGTCTTCAAAAGTTAACTCCAACGAGCGATGAAGACAAAGAGACACACTCACTAAATAAAATTAGGGATACAAAAAAGTGTGGAGATTAATTAGCTGTATATATAATATATTTATAATAAGAAACTGTTAGGCCAGCATAGTCGCAATATTATGATGGTGGGGTCTAACATTAACTATTATAACAATTACTTTGATTGTGGGCCATATATTTATACCATTTTGATATAAAAACAATTAATTATAAATATTGTTATGCCTAAAGAATGCATTCACGTGTGTCTTCTGAGCCAGCTCAGCATTTCAACACTGCGTCGTGGTGTCAAAATCACGCATCCATAGTTTGGCGCTAAAAGGAAGGCTGATTTAGTGTTTATCCTTCATTAGGAGAATCTTAACTTACTGGTCCTACAATAGCAAATGACCCGCCAACCTGAAATGAGCGAACCAACCAGGGTGTTAAAGGGATACCCAAGCAGGAGGACACTCTTCCGAAATACCTTCGGTTTCGCAAAATGCCACAGGGGATATCCCATCAAGTTCACAACTTGACCCTGTCATTAGAAGCTACCTAGAGAGGTTCGACAATACTCTCCAGATGGTCAATGAAGGGGGACCATTTGGACAAGCGTGCCACCCAAATCAGCTGAGGCGGTACAATCGCCAAAAAGGCCTGTAGGTTGTGAAAGCGCGGTAAAGGGAGATAGCCTGTGCCGCGAGCACTGTAGTGCGTCAACTAAAGGGTAAGCAAGTGGCAAAAAAGGGCCTACGGGTTCCAAAGGGCCAGCGAACACCAACCGCGTCCCGAGCAGAAGAATGGTGAGTGAAAGGACGCAGCTCGAGCGTCCCATGCACGTCGCTGGTACCCCCATAAAAGTGCTGGGCGGGGCAATTCTATCACCGCTAGCAAAACGATATGATCGCATCGTGCAGGAGGTTCCCAACTTCGCGGGGAAGTTCGGACCACCGTAAAGGTCGTGAAAATACCCTCATCATTCATCGCCATCACAAACCTCTAGCCAGCGTGGTCGAGAGCGGCGAGGCCGTCGACCGAGGCAAAGAGGAATCCAACCTCCGGACTCTCCTCAACCGTAATCGCGAGAGTCAAACTGATGGTGTGAAAGCAATCCCAAGTGGCTCCATTGCCTCAGATTGAAGAACTGCAGCGAGCTCAGACCGACTAAAAGCTCAGCAAAATGGCAAGGGCAGGTCGCGTCTGTGTCCCCTTCTCCCAAGTGCTAGCCGCTCCACCCCATTAAGATTCAGGATGTTCGACATGCGGGCGTTTGATGGAAATTCTGTACAGCGGATCATTCATATGAAATCAACGACTGATGAAGCTTTAC
Organism: Pistacia vera; assembly: GCF_008641045.1. NCBI lineage: Eukaryota > Viridiplantae > Streptophyta > Magnoliopsida > Sapindales > Anacardiaceae > Pistacia > Pistacia vera. The sequence goes on along the minus strand of NW_022195090.1, from coordinate 25,101 downwards.
CAGGTCTCGGATTTGCAAAATGTCGTGTTTGCTGAGTGACTTTAACCTTTATGCCAAACGGTGGTTCAGGTCGCTCCCAACGGGATCGATCAGTTCTGTGGCCTCAGATGAGCGCGACGTTCCTAAGGCATTTCAAGCGAAATGAAAGTTTAATGCCTTTGAGCTACCTCAGCAATATAAGGCAAGAAAGGGACGAATCCCTCAATCACATCGATCGATTTCACAGAGAACTCAACAAGGTAGCTATACTCCTGAAGAGTCTGTTCAGACTCTATTATAGCGAGAGTTCGTCCACAAACAGACTTGTGGAAAGAGCTACAGGCTGAGGACGATGTTTCCCTCACCTAATTCATAACCTTGAGGAGAAGTACTCCGGATTGAAAATTAGTGGCGGCACTCACACGCTGCAACCCGGCGCCTCAGACAGTACATCTGGTCTGGGGGAAAGTAGGAGAACTGATCGCAGATGGGCTACTGATGATCAGCGAAAAGGAAAGAAACCTCGCTACAAGCCCAAAGAGTCTTATGCTCTTGTCCTCGTCGCGATCGCAACAGAGTCATATATGCCTTGAATGCATCTGTATCGGCTATTCTGACAAATCATAAGAAGCCAGCCTGTTCGGAGAGCCTGAGCCCCTGAAAACTCCCGCGTCAGTCAGAAATAGTAAAATTCTGTCGCTTTCATCGGGATAACGGGCATACACATGATGAGTGCCGAGCTCTCAAAACATGCAATCGAAGAACTCATCAAGAAGGGGCATTTCAAGGAATATATTGAAAACTCTACTCCGTGCAAGAGAAAAGTCAAGGGGAACAAGGAAAGAAGCGTCGTGATGCAAAGGCATATGCAGTGTCAACATGTCTTTGGAGGGCCGCACCTCGCAGGGAGCACGCGAGGTGCCTAGGAAATGTATGCTCGCGCGGCTCATCATGACCCTATCAGTGTGATGAGCACGATACAATGACCACAAAAGGTTCGCAGGGAGGGGGAAAACCTTCTCCGAAAAGGATGCAACCCATTTGCATCATCCCTATAAACGTCCACAGAATGTTGGTGGATAACGGAAGTATTGTGAACATCCTGTTCTTGATTGTTTTGAAAGAATGAACTTGGACAAGGCCGACCAAAGCCCGCCTCGATCCCCCTATATGGTTTACAGGGGACCACCTGATCCCCAAAGAGACAATTTACTTCCAGTCACTGGGTGACTTTGACGAAGTGACCAAGGTTACTGAATCTTGGTAGTAGATTGCCCATCTGCTTTTAATGGAATCCTGGGGTGCCTCACTGAGAAACTTCAAGGCAGTCACTTCGATACCATCTGAAGATGAAGTTCCCCACCCGATAGGGATAGGGGAAGTTAGCGGATCTTAAAGCGCATCTCGCGACTGTTACGTAAAAGTAGTGTAGATGGCGTGCAAAGGGAAGGATATCTCGCGTGGCATTCCCGATAAGCTATGGCGATCAGCCGGATCGAGCCACAGCTAGTCAAGCCGAGAATATGGATCCTCGAATTCAGGAAAACCCTTCCAGTGGGCCAATTGAGGATCTGTCCGAAGTGTCGGTCGACCTGGTGAACCAAGCAAGTGTTAAGGATTGGGAGCAATCTCAACCCCTAGCGCCTTCGAGCTGATCAACTTCTCAGGAAAATATCGATGGTTGTGCGCCTGGTCGCACGTAGATAGGTCGAAATCAGCCCGGATATCATCTGCCATGCATTGAACATCGACAGCGAAGCAAGCCAATTCACCAAAAAAGAAGAGCGATGGATCGGAGTGATATGTCGCCTTAAAGCTAAGAGTGTGATAACCTCCTTCGAAACGATCCATCGGGAGACAGACCTCTACCAACCTGGGTTGCCAACCCGGTTGGTAAGGCCCAATGGCAAATGGCGAACCTGTGTTGACTTCACCGACCTAACAAAGCATGCCGAAAGATAGTTTTCCCTACCAGAATCGACCAGCTCGTGATGCCACCTTAGGACACGAGCTGCTAAGTTTTATGGACATGTACTCGAGATATAATCAAATTCCGATGTATACGTCGGACGAAGAGCATACATCCTTTGTTACAGATCGGGGATTGTACTGCTACAAAGTTATGCCCTCGGCCTAAAAAACACTAGCGTGACCTACCAGCGTTGGTTAAACGGATGTTCTCGAACAGATTGGTAAGTAATGGAGGTTAGTAGATGACATGCTGGTCAAATCCCATGTTGCTTCAGATCACATAGTGCATCTGCTGAGATGTTTGATATCCTCCGAATATACAAAATGAAGCTAAACCCCCTCAAGTGCGTCGGGAGTATTCTCGGGAAAATTCTTCGGATACATGGTTAACCAACGGGGAATAGAGATCAACCCTGAGAAAATTCAAGCTTTCCTGATATGGCAAGCCGCTCCAGCAAAACACAGCGAGCTTAATGGGCGAATAGCGGCGAAGTCACTTCATATCGAGGTTAACAGATCGCTATTTGTCGTTCTTTAATGTTCTGAGGCCATAAAAAGTTCGAGTGGACTCCGAGTGCGAACAGGCATTCAAAGTATTAAAGAGCACATTGGGAAGCCACATCTCCTGTCCAAGCCTCTTCCACAAGAGATCTCCTCTGTTATGTCCGTCTCTCAGTTCGCGGTCAGTGCAACCTTAGTTCGGGAAGAGGAAAAGGTCAATGGCCAGTGTATTACGCAAGCAAGATCTGTTGGATGCGAGACATGGTATCCAAAATGGAACGATTAGCCTATGCCCTATTGATCGCTTCTAGAAAGTTGCGACCTTACTTCCACGCCCATACGATCCATGTAATGACTAATTACCGCTTAGACAGGTCCTCCAGAAGCCAGAGACATCGGGTAAATTGCTTAAATGGGCCATGGAATTTAGTCGGTTCGATCTGAAGTACAAAACAAGATCGACTATCAAAAGGCAGGCTGTTGCCGACTTCATATCAAAATTTTCATATCTTCCAAGTGAGTCGGAGCAACAGCCAGCGAAGCCATTCAGGAAACTGTTCAGAATCCGTCGACTGGAGCCTTTACATCGATGGATCATAGACAGAAAGAGGCCGATGCAGGTCTTTCCTTTTGAGTCCCGAACGGGCTCACGTTCACGGCATTTCCGGTTTGGATTTAAGGCAACCAATATGGGCCGAGTATGAAGTTTTGTCGCTGGGTTGCGATTGGCCAGAGAAATGGGCGAACCACGGATCAGTATCCACAGCGACTCCTGCTGGTCATCAACCAGATTTAGGAGAGTACCAAGCAAGGAAGAAAATATGATCCGCTATTTGAAGAAAGCTAAGGCCACACTCGAGCCGTTCAAGCACTTCACGATCACTCAGATCCCAGAGATAGAACTCTATGGCAGACGCCTTGGCAAGGATAGCCTCATCGTTGGACTCAGAAGCACCGGATAGCTTCCTGTTTTATTATCGAGCCCACATATCAGCCCGATTGAACAGGCATGAACGTAACAGAATCAGATCCTTAGATGACTCTTATTACAGTGCCCAAGGACGAGACATTGCTTGATGATAAGGTCGAGGCGAGGGTTTGCGAACAGATCTGTCGTTACACCCTCATCGGAGACCAGCTGTACACGCAAAGTTTAGCGCCCCTCTCCTCCGATGTGTAACCAGCGAAGAGGTGGGTTACATCATGAGGGAAATACATGAGGATCTGCGGTAATCACATCGTCGCACGATCTCTGCCAACAAAGTTGTTCGTCAAGGGTACTATTGGCCGAATCCAAGAAGACACTATAACTTTGTCAAGAGGTGTGACAAGTGCCCGCGGTTCACAAACAACCGCAAGCTCCTTCAACCAACTGATAACATTACCAGCCCCTGGCCATTTTCTATGTGGGGAATCGATCTCATTGGCCCCATGCTAGTCGGTAAAGGGGGAGTCAAATATGTCGTGGTCACAGTAGATTACTTCACAAATTGGTAGAAGCTGAGCCGCTCGCTGCGATCACGACCAAAAAGCTCAAGGACTTCGTTTCAAGAATATTATGTGCCGCTACGGATTCCTCATACACTCATCTCAGATAATGGAACAGTTCAACAACGAGAAGTTCAAACAGTTTGTGCAACGAGCTAGGCATCCATAAAAAATTTGCCTCGGTCGCGAGACCACAAGAAATGGTCAAGTTGAAGTTGTCAACAAAACCACAAGCACACCCTAAAGGCAAACATGGCGCAGCCAAAGGGAATTGGGCCGACGACCTTCCAGAAGTCTATGGGCGTACAGGATAACTCGAGAACTCTACCCGGAAACCCCTTTTTCGTAGCATATGGTTGCGAAGCGATGACCCTGTTGAGGTAGGAACGGTTCACTTCAGAGGCACTGTACAGCGAAGCCGATAACGAAGCGCTATACGAGCAAGTTTGGACCTTATTGAAAAACATCACAGCAAGGCTTCGCTAAGAATAGCAGCCATCAGCAACGCGCCAAAAGGTTCTTTGATTCTAAGGTCAAACGAAGAGTCCAGGTCGGGATTGTATTGAAGGAAGTTCTCCTCGGTACTAGAGAGTCAAGTGCGGGAGTGTTGGGACCGAACTGGGAAGGCCCATACCGATCGCTAAAGTGATAGGCCGGGACTTACCACCTAAAAAGGCTAATGGTTCCATAGTATCGCGAGCTTGGAATGCTAAACACCTTCGACCTTATATCAGTAATTCAACTCAGTTTTCCTTGTAAGATTATTTTTTTACTTTTGTAAATGTAAATAAGTATTATTCTGTTTGCTTGTAATAATCTTCGCATGTAATTTGTTCGTATAAACGTGTTATCATGTTCGCATGACTGTTCCAATATTATAAGCACTTAGAATGTGAACCAGTATAATAAAGCGAATAGAAATTGTAAAAGAAAAAATATATCATTAATATGAAGAGTACAGAGGCAGACGGTACAACTGTTAGCCACCTCTCTCTGATGGATATCTCGGGCGGCTGCCGCTTCATCATCCTGTCGCGCCTCGGATGAGAGTTCCCGCTAGTCTCCGAGAGGTTGGACATATCAATAAGCGGATTCTTCTGCCGCAAGGCATAGATGGACCGATCGCCCATTCGGCAACCTTCTCCTCGACCTCGCTGCCTGATTTGCATCTCTTCGGTCAGGAAAGCAACTTTTCCCTAACTTACTTGGAGTTCAGCCTCGAGAGCTTTCCTTTACTTCTCGGAGGCATCCCTTCTTGTTCTGCTTGCAAGGCCACAGAGAGGGCATTTTGAGCTGCTGGTCCCTCTCTCCAACCTTTTGGAGAGTCTGGCTATGGTTCTTTGGAGCTCCTTACTTCCTCCTATGCTTCTCGAGCTCGGCTTTTTGGAAGTTCACCGTGCGAAGAACCGGTCCCTTTCGCTCAAGTATCGATTGCTGACTCAGAGGATAGGTCCTTTCTGCTTCGGCGGGTTCAGGCCTCGCTTGAGCTGTTTGTTCTCTTCCTTCAGTGGACTCCCCCCTTTGTAACTCCCAGCCGAACCTTCTGCAGGGAACATTGCTGGAAAGCAGGGCCTGCGAATAAGAAAAAATAGCAAGTTGTTTATCCAAAGGAACTAAGGGAAGTCCTCGCCGAGGAAAGTTTCGTTTACCTTCTTAAGTGGTAGAGTGATGTGGACATTAGGTCCACGTCGTGGAACCTACGAACTCCGATGCTTCTGAGAGTCTGTACTCCAGCAAATGTAGACTATCGGCGCAAGTGCTTGGAGGTTCCCCAGCTAGTCCAGCACTGGAGTTTCCTTCTTCGTGCCTTCAGTAGAGGTCGTGTTGCTCATCGGTTCCTTACCTGACCTCCTCCCGATGTCTGATTGCGACTCCAGGTTGATCACCCTGGATTCGATCTGACTCTTCGACCTGAATTTGCCGCTCTTCTTCTTTGCGCTGAGCCGTTGTCTTTAGCCTCGGCGAAATGCCGATGGCTGGGAGGCCCTCGCAGGTCGTATTGGTGCGTCCTCGGAGGTTGAGGTGAGAAGTTCCAGAAGGGCGCGCGAGGGGCCCGATGTGGCACATCCGCCAAGGGATTAGTAGGAGCCGCATCGGTCGCCTGGCAGTCTTGCACACGAAAAATTGAATTGCCTGTGCAACGGCTCTGACTCCTTCGGAGGCATGGTCGTGCATACGAGTATCGTTAGCAAAAGTAATTCATTGCACGACCAGAAAAGGCCCAGTTAGCAAGACTTACGCAATGGGGGCTCTAAGGACGCGTTTGGTTGAATAAACGTATTTCCGTAGATTCGCGGTCGTCACGAGCTTCTTCGCGTCGCGACTATCGTTGGGTAGGAAGCCGAAAGCTACAATCCTGTCTGGATCAAAGAGCAGCCCTAATTCGGTCGACTTGTTAACTGCCAAAAAGAAACAGGTCGTTAGGAAAAGAATGCACTTCAAATTTAATGAATTCACCAAGGGAAAAGAACCTACTTGGGTCTTGAAAGCGGAATGGCTGTCTAATGAAGAAGAAAAACTTCGTTTGGTTGGCCCTCGCGTTGTAGGGTGCTGGTATCCCTGCGGTTATAGTAGGTCGCTTGGACAGGTAAAAGAATCCTGTCCTTGCTCTTTTTCAAGTAATAAGAGCAACCAAGTCCACTGTGGTTAGCTCACCCAGCCATTCTCACGACATGCGATGTAATGACAACAACAATCACATACATGTTCGGCGTGAGTTGCATCGGCGCGATCCCCAAGTGATCCAAGAACGACCTGACAAAAGGGTGGAAGGGAATGAACCCCCCACCTTGAAGATCTCTCGGAGATCGCGGCCATCCCACTTGATGGGTATCGCGATGAGGGGTCATCGCGAAAAACTTCCACGTTGATACCATACTGTTTTATCACCCTCTCGAGCTCTTCCCCGGTAAGACCGAGTAGACCTCAGGAGTGACGTTCGGAGCACCCACGGGACAAACCGGTTCCTTCCTCGAATCTAGTCATTGATGGGTCATTCTACTGGTCTACAAAAGTGACAAGTAGGGGGGTCATTTAGCCATCGTACTATTTCGTCAATGACGTGGAAGGAAACAAACTCCCTAAACCCAGAGAAAACCCTAACAGAATGATTCGAGCCGCCATTCATGGCTCGAACCCGACAGAGCTTTTATCTCCGATCAGCTAAAAGACTAACGCCATTTAGCAACCACGGGGAATAAGAAAATAAAAGCAGAGAGATTCTTACTTCTCGGAATACGAAAATGGCTCTTCTGCTTCAAATATCAGAAACACGCTGGTTTGGAAGGCAAGATTCCAAGCTTGCGAAAGTCTCTTGCTCTCTCTGAAAAAGACAAGTGTGGTGAATCCTTGAGATGGATTTGAGTTTTTATAGCAAAGGAAACGACGCTTGTTTTTCTCGAAATCAAAATGACGTTTGGGCGAAAAAATGTCTCACATTGATCACGACCACGTGTTGCAGATCAGTATTACAGAAAACCAAACCTTCATCCTTTTCCATTGAAAAACTCAAGCGACAGCACTCTTTCCCTCAGCATAATTGTGCCCCAATCTGCATTTAATGCTCTGATAAAGGGGTGTCGTTTCAGCATATCATGCATTTAATGGTCTGATAAAGGTATCGTGTCAGCATACCATGCATTTAATGCGCTGGTTGGCACTTATACGCACAGGACACGTCTGTCAGAGGAGAGGCTATTTCATTAAATGCATTCATATCGAAAGTACAAAGGTAAAGCTTGACGAAGTCAAGTTGCTCATCCTTAACAAGCGATGACCATGCGAGGTGTGTTCACAAAAAGCGCTACCCTGACCTATTTTCAAACAGGTCGGAAGCATCAGAATTTCCCGAAAGCATAGTCGCGGCATGAATTATAGTTTCCAAGGTTAAACCTTAAACCTTAAAAACTAGGGGACTTCTGTTATGCCTAAAGAATGCAGGGCTGATGTAAGGTCAATCAGCGTGCAAAGTCAGAGCCTGGGTACACCTGCCAACTATCACGTGAGGAAAGGAGCAACATGCTTCTGTCAGAATAGTGGGTGTGCGGCGTGCAGCAGCCAGAGAAGTTGTGGTGATCCCATGTGTCCAATCCCTGCACCAAATCGGTAAATCACTCTAGAAGGTGGGCAATGTGACATAAAAAGGATTTGCACGGATAATCCCACCAACTCACAGATTCAGTAATGATAACCTAATCCATCTCACTATAAATTGAGAGCTCCTCTTCATTAAGGGATTAGTACTCTCTCTCTCTCTCAATAATATATAGCATTCACTCTCTTGTACTATCATTTGTAAGTCAGTCCGTAACGCGACCTGACCTCTATCATTAATACAAATATCAGTGGACGTAGGACTTGCTTCCTTAGCATCCGAACCACTTTAAAAGTGTTCCCATTGCTTTACTCTCTTTTTTTTTCTTGATTCACGTGTGTCTTCTGAGCCAGCTCAGCATTTCATATGTTGTTTTGTTGGTGTCAAAATCACGCATCAAAAATAAACAATCACGAACTTATACTCAATACTCTCTTCCCCCTTCAGTTTCAAGTCACACACCCATCCACTTTCACTCCAATTCATCTTCACTGCCTTCTTCCATAACCCCAATTCTTTAACCGATCCCAAAATCGCAACACTCTCCCCAAATTCAACTTGATGATCTAACCTAACATTTAATCTCACATTGCCACTTCCTGACTTAGATTTCATTTTCATCTTCTTCTTCTCTTCCTCTCTGACACACATTAACCAAACTCATCATCTCATATTACCAATTCTCAAAGCCATAGTTATTTGTTGCAAATTTTTATAGTTTTACAATTTCAAGAAAGTAGATATTATTCATTTCATTGAAATAAAATTCAGGACCATAAAGAAAATTACAATTTAAAACCGATGCTTCCTAGTTAACATAATCACATCATAAACTTACAACAATTGCATAAAAACCAACAAATTCAAGAGAAGCCATCATTTGACAAACCTTGTTTCAGTAGAAGAAACGCCACAAACAACACCAGAAAAGTGTTTGCGTGATCGGTGAAGATGAACAGGAGAAGAAATTCTTGGATTGAACGATAATAAATTTGAGTGTACGAATTTGAGTGGTTTTGGATGATGGAGGAAAGTTGAAGGGCGGTTTAATATACGGAGATGAATGGAATCCATTTGGAATGGGAGAGAGAGAGCAGTGGAGTTGAGTTGAGTGAGATGTGATCAATTAGAGCTGGTTTAAGAAAATGGAAAATTACACGTGTAATGTTACTCAATGTATATAAATTATCTAGCTTTGATCTTTTCTTTGTTTTGGAAACTAGTGAAGTGAAGATCCCTTGCTTTTCGTCTGAGTTTTGAATGTACATTACAATGTAGCTTTTTGAAGCAAGAAGAAAGGCCTTCCCTTCATTTATGGATATTTACGGAATAATACTATACATACATCATTTCAATATAATATTTCTCATATAATATTATGTGATAAGATATGATTAGATGAAAGTATAATTTTAACTTTAAATTAGCCAATCATATCTTGCCATACAATATTCTATGATAAATATTGTATGAAAATGATGTATGTGTAGTATTCTTTATATTTACGTATACCCCACGTGACTCACCACTCTAAATATCATACAACCAAGTCTTCATTGGATTTATGCTTTAATAAAATTCTTTATGGTTAATTTAAGGGCTATTTTTTTACGTTTTTATTTTCAAAAATAAATTTGAGAATGAAAATAATAAGTTCTATTTTGGATTTTCAAATTTTGAAAATATGTTTTTTTCTTTTTTAAAAGTATTTGAAATTAAAAACAATAAAAATGTGTTTTTATTTGTTTCCTTATGATAAATATATTGTGGTATATGTATTAGAGAATGAAAATATAGAAACAATGATTTTATATTTGTGTGTTTTCAAATTTTTAGTTATATATGAGATTTTATGTTTTTCATATTTTCAAAATAATGAGTGAACAAGTATTATACCTATTACGAATAAAATAGAGATTAGAGAATGAAAATAAAAACAAAAATAAGCAAACCGTTACGTATTTCGTAAATGTTTGATCAAAATGAATATATGACCATAATTTTTACGGTGCGTTTGGATCGGGGGCATATAAGATAACGAGAGTAATCTTCGTTTATTTTGCAAGATTTCAATGTTTGGTTAACAAGTAATAAAATATTACGAGAATCTTTTATTGCAAATAATGTTTACTGTTTAGTAATATGGGGCTAATCTGATACCCTCCCCCACCCTTGGATTAAAACATTACAGAAGTAATCTAATTTTTATACCAATTTTGTCTTTAATTAAAAACTATTTCGGACACAATTGTCCTCAAATGTCTATCAAATAACAATTATCTAGCCCCCTTACATTTAAGAAATTAGCTAGAACACCTCAACCACAAAAAAGTTTAAAAGTTAACAAAGTTTTTGCCCAAGGGGGGCCTCCATGACTTCGTCATTGTTTACTAAACAACAGGTGAAAACTTTTAAAAAATCACTAAACCATAAGCAAAACTTTGAGCAAATGTGTTGAAAATAACATCTAATTTACAAGAAAACACAATTTCTGTTGGAGTTTTCTTTAATCTCTTGAAATAATTGGATATCATACCTATCAAGTAAAAAAAGATAGTATGATACATATAAAGAAAGACGGGTGAAACTTTAATTAATAAAATTACAAAGACTAACTTATCACGTTTTTAGATATAACAATTAGATCTAATTAAAATATTATTTTATTAATTAATTAATCATTTTATTGTGTTAATTTTCTTATATTTAAAATCATTTTAGTGAAATTTAAAAACTTTTATAATTTGCTAATCAATTTTCGGACATTTAAATTATTGGCATAGATCAACTAGATTTAATTTAATTATTATTAAAACATACTTAGCCAACTAATCACATTATAAAATAGTAAAAATATTATTATTAATATATTAATTATTAGTACAAATCAAATTGTCCTTTAATCATATAAAAAATTAATTTTATAAATGTATTTGTGATATCTAAAATCAAATTGATAATAATGTTTTCAATCAATTACAAAATCAAACAAACACAAAACAAACTCATAAGATTCGTGTCTTTTTTCATCAGAATAAAAAACCTAAAAAAAAGTTAAACAAGATTCAATCTTAAAATAAACTAAATTAAAATAAATAATATACATACCTAAAACTAATAAAGCAGAAAATAGTGTGACACCTTGAATATTCAAAGTTTGAACTATTTGGGTCTTCAAAAGTTAACTCCAACTGAGCGATGAAGACAAAGAGACGCACTCACTAAATAAAATTAGGGATACAAAAAGCTGTGGAGATTAATTAGCTGTATATATAAATATATTTATAATAATGAAACTGTTAGGCCAGCATAGTCGCAATATTTATGATTGGTGGGTCTAACATTAACCTATTATAACAATTACTTTGATTGTGGGCCATATATATTTATACCATTTTGATATAAAAACAATTAATTATAAATATTGTTATGCCTAAAGAATGCATTCACGTGTGTCTTCTGAGCCAGCTCAGCATTTCACACATGCGTTTCGTTGGTGTCAAAATCACGCATCAATAGTTTGGCGCTAAAAGGAAGGCCTGATTTAGTGTTTATCCTTCATTAGGAGAATCTCTAACTTACTGGTCCTACAATAGCAAATGACCCGCCAACCTGAACATGAGCGAACCAACCAGGGTGTTAAAGGGATACCCCAAGTCCAGGAGGACACCTCTTCCGAAATACCTTCGGTTTCGCAAAATGCCACAGGGGATATCCCATCAAGTTCACAACTTGACCCTGTCATTAGAAGCTACCTAGAGAGGTTCGACAATACTCTCCAGATGGTCAACTGAAGGTTGGACCATTTGGACCAAGGCGTGCCACCCAAATCAGCTGAGGCGGTACAATCGCCAAAAAGGCCTGTAGGTTGCGTGAAAGCGCGGTAAAGGGAGATAGCCTGTGCCGCGAGCACTGTAGTGCGTCAACTAAAGGGTAAGCAAGTGGCAAAAAACGGGCCTACGGGTTCCAAAGGGCCAGCGAACACCAACCGCGTCCCGAGCAGAAGACTTGGTGAAAGGACGCAGCTCGAGCTGTCCCATGCCACGTCGCTGGTACACCCCCATAAAAGTGCTGGGCGGGGCAATTCTTATCACCGCTAGCAAAACGATACTGATCGTCATCGTGCAGGAGGTTCCCACACTTCGCGGGGAAGTTCGGACCACCGTAAAGGTCGTGAAAATACCCCTCATCATTCATCGCCATCACAAACCTCTAGCCAGCGTGTGTCGAGAGCGGCCGAGGCCGTCGACCGAGGCAAAGAGGAATCCAACCTCCGGACTCTCCTCAACCGTAATCGCGAGAGTCAAACTCGCATGGGTGAAAGCAATCCCCAAGTGGCTCCATTGCCTCAGATTGAAGAACTGCAGCGAGCTCTAGACCGACTAAAAGCTCAGCAAAATGAGCAAGGGCAGGTCGCGTCTGTGTCCCCCTTTTCTCCCAAAGTGCTAGCCGCTCCACTCCCATTAAGATTCAGGATGTTCGACATGCGGGCGTTTGATGGAAATTCTGATCCGCAGGATCATTCATATGAATTCAACGACCTGATGAAGCTTTACCAGGTCTCGGATTTAGCAAAATGTCGTTGTTTGGCAGTGACTTTAACCTCTTATGCCAAACGGTGGTTCAGGTCGCTCCCAACGGGATCGATCAGTTCGTGGCCTCAGATGAGCGCGACGTTCCTAAGGCATTTCCAAGCGAACTGAAAGTTCTCAATGCCTTTGAGCTACCTCAGCAATATAAGGCAAGAAAGGGACGAATCCCTCCAATCTTACATCGATCGATTTCACAGAGAACTCAACAAGGTAGCTTATACTCCTGAAGAGTCTGTTCAGACTCTCATTATAGCGAGAGTTCGTCCACAAACAGACTTGTGGAAAGAGCTACAGGCTGAGGACGATGTTTCCCTCACCTAATTCTATAACCTTGAGGAGAAGTACCTCCGGATTGAAAATTCAGTGGCGGCACTCCACCGCTGCAACCCCGGCGCCTCAGACAGTACATCTGGTCTGGGGGAAAGTAGGAGAACTGATCGCAGATGGGCTACTGATGATCAGCGAAAAGGAAAGAAACCTCGCTACAAGCCCAAAGAGTCTTATGCTCTTGTCCCTCGTCGCGATCGCAACAGAGATCAATATATGCCTTTGAATGCATCTGTATCGGCTATTCTTGACAAATCATAAGAAGCCAGCCTGTTCGGAGAGCCTGAGCCCCTGAAAACTCCCGCGTCAGTCAGAAATAGTAAAATTACTGTCGCTTTCATCGGGATAACGGGCATCACACTGATGAGTGCCGAGCTCTCAAACATGCAATCGAAGAACTCATCAAGAAGGGGCATTTCAAGGAATATATTGACAACTCTACTCCCGTGCAAGAGAAAAGTCAAGGGGAACAAGGAAAGAAGCGTCGTGATCGCAAAGGCATATGCAGTGTCAACATGATCTTTGGAGGGCCGCACCTCGCAGGGAGCACGCGAGGTGCCTAGGAAATGTATGCTCGCGCGGCTCATCATGACCCTATCAGTGTGATGAGCACGATACAATGACCACAAAAGGTTCGCAGGGAGGAGGAAATTACCTTCTCCGAAAAGGATGCAACCCATTTGCATCATCCCTATAACGTCCACAGAATGTTGGTGGATAACGGAAGTATTGTGAACATCCTGTTCTTGATTGTTTTTGAAAGAATGAACTTGGACAAGGCCGACCTAAAGCCCGCCTCGATCCCCCTATATGGTTTTACAGGGGACCACCTGATCCCCAAAGAGACAATCTTACTTCCAGTCACGCTGGGTGACTTTGACGAAGTGACCAAGGTTACTGAATTCTTGGTAGTAGATTGCCCATCTGCTTTTAATGGAATCCTGGGGTGACCTCTACTGAGAAACTTCAAGGCAGTCACTTCGATATACCATCTGAAGATGAAGTTCCCCACCCCGATAGGGATAGGGGAAGTTAGCGGATCTTAAAGCGCATCTCGCGACTGTTACGTAAAAGTAGTGTAGATGGCGTGCAAAGGGAAGGATATCTCGCGTGGCATTCCCCGATAAGCTATGGCGATCAGCCGGATCGAGCCACAGCTAGTCAAGCCGAGGATAATATGGATCCTCGAATTCAGGAAAACCCTTCCAGTGGGCCAATTGAGGATCTGTCCGAAGTGTCGGTCGACCTGAGTGAACCAAGCCAAGTGTTAAGGATTGGGAGCAATCTCAACCCCTAGCTCGCCTTCGAGCTGATCAACTTCCTCAAGGAAAATATCGATGTGTTCGCCTGGTCGCACGTAGATATGGTCGAAATCAGCCCGGATATCATCTGCCATGCATTGAACATCGACAGCGAAGCCAAGCCAATTCACCAAAAAAGAAGAGCGATGGATCCGGAGTGATATGTCGCCTTAAAGCTAGATGTGGATAACCTCCTTCGAAACGGATCCATCCGGGAAGCACTCTACCCAACCTGGGTTGCCAACCCGGTTATGGTAAAGAAGCCCAATGGCAAATGGCGAACCTGTGTTGACTTCACCGACCTCAACAAAGCATGCCCGAAAGATAGTTTTTCCCTACCCAGAATCGACCAGCTCGTGATGCCACCTTAGGACACGAGCTGCTAAGTTTTATGGACATGTACTCGAGATATAATCAAATTCCGATGTATACGTCGGACGAAGAGCATACATCCTTTGTTACAGATCGGGGATTGTACTGCTACAAAGTTATGCCCTTCGGCCTAAAAAACACTAGCGTGACCTACCAGCTGTTGGTTAAACGGATGTTCTCCGAACAGATTGGTAAGTCAATGGAGGTCTATGTAGATGACATGCTGGTCAAATCCCATGTTGCTTCAGATCACATAGTGCATCTCGCTGAGATGTTTGATATCCTCCGACTATACAAAATGAAGCTAAACCCCCTCAAGTGCTCGTTCGGAGTATTCTCGGGAAAATTCTTCGGATACATGGTTAACCAACGGGGAATAGAGATCAACCCTGAGAAAATTCAAGCTTTCCTCGATATGGCAAGCCCGTCCAGCAAAACACAGGTCATGAGCCTTAATGGGCGAATAGCGGCGCTAAGTCACTTCATATCGAGGTTAACAGATCGCTATTTGTCGTTCTTTAATGTTCTGAAGGCCAATAAAAAGTTCGAGTGGACTCCCGAGTGCGAACAGGCATTCAAAAGTATTAAAGAGCACATTGGGAAGCCACATCTCCTGTCCAAGCCTCTTCCACAAGAGATCCTCCTCTTGTACTTGTCCGTCTCTCAGTTCGCGGTCAGTGCAACCTTAGTTCGGGAAGAGGAAAAGGTCCAATGGCCAGTGTATTACGCAAGCAAGCATCTGTTGGATGCCGAGACATGGTATCCAAAAATGGAACGATTAGCCTATGCCCTATTGATCGCTTCTAGAAAGTTGCGACCTTACTTCCACGCCCATACGATCCATGTAATGACTAATTACCCGCTTAGACAGGTCCTCCAGAAGCCAGAGACATCGGGTAAATTGCTTAAATGGGCCATGGAATTTAGTCGGTTCGATCTGAAGTACAAACCAAGATCGACTATCAAAAGGCAGGCTGTTGCCGACTTCATATCAAAATTTTCATATCTTCCAAGTGAGTCGGAGCAACAGCCCAGCGAAGCCATTCAGGAAACTGTTCAGAATCCGTCGACTGGAGCCTTTACATCGATGGATCATAGAACAGAAAGAGGGCCGATGCAGGTCTTCTCCTTTTGAGTCCCGAACGGGCTCACGTTCACGGCATTCTCCGGTTTGGATTTAAGGCAACCAATAATGAGGCCGAGTATGAAGTTTTGCTCGCTGGGTTGCGATTGGCCAGAGAAATGGGCGCAACCACGATCAGTATCCACAGCGACTCCATGCTGGTCATCAACCAGATTTTAGGAGAGTACCAAGCCAAGGAAGAAAATATGATCCGCTATTTGAAGAAAGCTAAGGCCACACTCGAGCCGTTCAAGCACTTCACGATCACTCAGATTCCCAGAGATAGAAACTCTATGGCAGACGCCTTGGCAAGGATAGCCTCATCGTTGGACTCAGAAGCACCGGATAGCATTCCTGTTTCATTCATCGAGGCCCCCAATATCAGCCCGATTGAACAGGCCATGAACGTAACAGAATCAGATCCTTAGATGACTCTTATTATCCAGTGCCTCAAGGACGAGACATTGCTTGATGATAAGGTCGAGGCGAGGGTTCTGCGAACAAGATCTGCTCGTTACACCCTCATCGGAGACCAGCTGTACACGCAAAGGTTTAGCGCCCCTCTCCTCCGATGTGTAACCAGCGAAGAGGTGGGTTACATCATGAGG
Organism: Pistacia vera; assembly: GCF_008641045.1. Classification (NCBI taxonomy): domain Eukaryota; kingdom Viridiplantae; phylum Streptophyta; class Magnoliopsida; order Sapindales; family Anacardiaceae; genus Pistacia; species Pistacia vera. The sequence continues at coordinate 8,746 of NW_022195090.1, read as the reverse complement.
GAAATACATGAAGGGATCTGCGGTAATCACATCGTCGCACGATCTCTTGCCAACAAAGTTGTTCGTCAAGGGTACTATTGGCCCCGAATCCAAGAAGACACCTATAACTTTGTCAAGAGGTGTGACAAGTGCCAGCGGTTCACAAACAACCGCAAGCTCCTTCCAACCAACTGATAACAATTACCAGCCCCTGGCCATTTTCTATGTGGGGAATCGATCTCATTGGCCCCATGCTAGTCGGTAAAGGGGGAGTCAAATATGTCGTGGTCACAGTAGATTACTTCACCAAATTGGTAGAAGCTGAGCCGCTCGCTGCGATCACGACCAAAAAGCTCAAGGACTTCGTTTTCAAGAATATTATGTGCCGCTACGGGATTCCTCATACACTCATCTCAGATAATGGAAAACAGTTCAACAACGAGAAGTTCAAACAGTTTTGCAACGAGCTAGGCATCCATAAAAAATTTGCCTCGGTCGCGAGACCACAAGCAAATGGTCAAGTTGAAGTTGTCAACAAAACCATCAAGCACACCCTAAAGGCCAAACATGGCGCAGCCAAAGGGAATTGGGCCGACGACCTTCCAGAAGTCCTATGGGCGTACAGGATAACTCCGAGAACCTCTACCTCGGAAACCCCTTTTTCGCTAGCATATGGTTGCGAAGCGATGATCCCTGTTGAGGTAGGAACCGGTTCACTTCAGAGGCACCTGTACAGCGAAGCCGATAACGAAGCGCTTATACGAGCAAGTTTGGACCTTATTGAAAAACATCACAGCAAGGCTTCGCTAAGAATAGCAGCCTATCAGCAACGCGCCAAAAGGTTCTTTGATTCTAAGGTCAAACGAAGAGACTTCCAGGTCGGCGACCTTGTATTGAAGGAAGTTCTCCTCGGTACTAGAGAGTCAAGTGCGGGAGTGTTGGGACCGAACTGGGAAGGCCCATACCGCATCGCTAAAGTGATAAGGCCGGGGACTTACCACCTAAAAAGGCTAACTGGTTCCATAGTATCGCGAGCTTGGAATGCTAAACACCTTCGACCTTATTATCAGTAATTCCAAACTCAGTTTTCCTTGTAAAGATTATTTTTTTATCTTTGTAAATGTAAATAAGTATTATTCTGTTTGCTTGTAATAATCTTCGCATGTAATTTGTTCGTATAAACGTGTTATCATGTTCGCATAGACTTGTTCCAATATTATAAGCACTTAGAATGTGAACTCATGTATAATAAAGCGAATAGAAATTGTAAAAGAAAAATATATTTCATTAATATGAAGAGTACAGCAGGCAAGACGGTACAACTGTTAGCCCTACCTCTCTCTGATCGGATCTTCGGGCGGCTGCCGCTTCATCATCCTGTCGCGCCATGGACATGAGAGTTTCCCGCTAGTCCTCCGAGAGGTTGGACATATCAATAAGCGGATTCTTCTGCCGCAAGGCATAGATGGACTCGATCGCCCATTCGGCAACCTTCTCCTCGACCTCCGCTGCCTGATTCTGCATCTCTTCGGTCAGGAAAGCAACTTTTCCCTAACTTACTTGGAGTTCAGCCTCGAGAGCTTTCCTTTACTTCTCGGAGGCATCCCTCTCTTGTTCTGCTTGCAAGGCCTACAGAGAGGTCATTTTGAGCTGCTGGTCCCTCTCTCCAACCTCTTTGGAGAGTCTGGCTATGGTTCTTTGGAGCTCCTTTACTTCCTCCTCATGCTTCTCGAGCTCGGCTTTTTGGAAGTCCACCGTGCGAAGAACCGCGTCCCTTTCGCTCAAGTATCGATTCGCTGACTCAGAGGATAGGTCTCTTTCTGCTTCGGCGGCTTCCAGGCCTCGCTTGAGCTGTTTGTTCTCTTCCTTCAGTGCGACCTCCCCCTTTGTAACTCCCAGCCGAACCTTCTGCAGGGACAATTGCATGGAAAGCAGGGCCTGCGAATAAGAAAAAATAGCAAGTTAGTTTATCCAAAGGAACTAAGGGAAGTCCTCGCCGAGGACAGTTCGTTTACCTTTCTTAAGTGGTAGAGTGATGTGGACATTAGGTCCACGTCGCTGGAACCTACGAACTCCTCGAATGCTTCTGAGAGTCTGTACTCCAGCAAAGTGTAGACTATCGGCTGCAAGTGCTTTGGCAGGTTCCCCAGCTAGTCCAGCACTGGAGTTTCCTTCTTCGTGCCTTCAGTAGAGGTCGTGTTGCTCATCGGTTCCTTACCTGACCTCCTCCCGATGTCTGATTGCGACCTCCCAGGTTGATCACCCTTGGATTCGATCTCTGACTCTTCGACCTGAATTTGCCGCCTCTTCTTCTTTGCTCGCTGAGCCGTTGTCTTTAGCCTCGGGCGAATAGCCGATGGCTGGGAGGCCCTCGCAGGTCGTATTGGTGCGTCCTCTGGAGGTTGAGGCTGAGAAGTTCCAGAAGGTCGCGCCGAGGGGCCCGATGTGGCACATTCAGCCAAGGGATTAGTAGGAGCAGCATCGGTCGCCTTGGCAGTCCTTGCACACGAAAAATTGAATTGCCTTCGTCGCAACGGCTCTGACTCCTTCGGAGGCATGGTCGTTGCATACGAGTATCGTTAGCAAAAGTAATTCATTGCACGACCAGAAAAGGCCCAGTTAGCAAGACTTACGCAATGGGGGCTCTAAGGACGCGTTTGCGTTGAATAAATCGTATTTCCGTAGATTCGCGGTCGTCACGAGCTTCTTCGCGTCGCGACTAGCTTCGGGTAGGAAGCCGAAAGCTACAATCCTGTCTGGATCAAAGAGCAGCCCTAATTCGGTCGACTTGTTAACTGCCAAAAAGAAACAGGTCGTTAGGAAAAGAATGCACTTCAAATTTAATGAATTCACCAAGGGAAAAGAACCTACTTGGGTCTTGAAAGCGGTAATGGCTGTCATAATGAAAGAAGAAAAACTTCGTTTGGTTGGCCCTCGCGTTGCTAGGGTAGCTGTGTATCCCTGCGGTTATAGTAGGTCGCTTGGACAGGTAAAAGAATCCTTGTCCTTGCTCTTTTTCAAGTAATAAGAGCAACCAAGCTCCACTGTGGTTAGCTCACCCAGCCATTCTCACGACATGCGATGTATATGACAACAACAATCACATACATGTTCGGCGTGAGTTGCATCGGCGCGATCCCAAAGTGATCCAAGAACGACCTGACAAAAGGGTGGAAGGGAATGAACCCCCCACCCTTGAAGATCTCCTCGGAGATCGCGGCCATCCCACTTGATGGGTATCGCGATGAGCGGGTCCTATCGCGAAAAACTTCCACGTTGATACCATACTGTTTTATCACCCTCTCGAGCTCTTCCCCGGTAAGTACCGAGTAGACCTCAGGAGTGACGTTCGGAGCACCCTACGAGGACAAACCGGTTCCTTCCTCGAATCTAGTCATTGATGGGTCCATTCTACTGGTCTACAAAAGTGACAAGTAGGGGGGTCATTTAGCCATCGTACACTATTTCGTACAATGACGTGGAAGGAAACAAACTCCCTAAAACCCAGAGAAAACCCTAACAGAATGATTCGAGCCGCCATTCATGGCTCGAACCCGACATGAGCGTTTTATCTCCGATCAGCTACTAAAAGACTAACGCCATTTAGCAACCACGGGGAATAAGAAAATAAAAGCAGAGAATGATTCTTACTTCTCGGAATACGAAAATGGCTCCTTCTGCTTCAAATATCAGAAACACGCTGGTTTGGAAGGCAAAGATTCCAAGCTTGCGAAAGTCTCTTGCTCTCTCTGAAAAAGACAAGTGTGGTGATATTCCTTGAGATGGATTTGAGTTTTTATAGCAAAGGAAACGACGCTTGTTTTTCTCGAAATCAAAATGACGTTTGGGCGAAAAAATGTCTCACCATTGATCACGACCACGTGTTGCAGATCAGTATTACAGAAAACCAAACCTTCATCCTTTTCCATTGAAAAACTCAAGCGACAGCACTCTTTCCCTCAGCATTAATTGTGCCCCAATCTGCATTTAATGCTCTGATAAAGGGGTGTCGTTTCAGCATATCATGCATTTAATGGTCTGATAAAGGGTATCGTGTCAGCATACCATGCATTTAATGCGCTTGGTTGGCACTTATTACGCACAGGACACGTCTGTCAGAGGAGAGGCTATTTCATTAAATGCATTCATATCGAAAGTACAACAGGTAAAGCTTGACGAAGTCAAGTTGCTCATCCTTAACAAGCGATGACCATGCGAGGTCGTGTTCACAAAAAGCGCTACCCTGACCTATTTTCAAACAGGTCGGAAGCATCAGAATTTCCCGAAAGCATCCAGTCGCGGCATGAATTATAGTTTCCAAGGTTCAACCCTTAAACCTTAAAAACTAGGGGACTTCTGTTATGCCTAAAGAATGCAGGGCTGATGTAAGGTCCAATCAGCGTGCAAAAGTCAGAGCCTGGGTACACCTGCAACTAAGTCACGTGAGGAAAGGAGCAACATGCTTCTGTCAGAATAGTGGGTGCGTGCGTGCCAGACCAGCCAGAAGTTGTGGTGATCCCATGTGTCCAATCCCTGCACCAAATCGCGTAAATCACTCTAGAAGGTGGGCAATGTGACATAAAAAAGGATTTGCACGGATAATCCCACCAACTCACAGATTCAGTAATGATAACCTTAATCCATCTCACTATAAATTGAGAGCTCCTCTCTCATTTAAGGGATTAGCTACTCTCTCTCTCTCTCAATAATATATAGCATTCACTCTCTTGTACTATCATTTGTAAGTCAGTCCGCTAACGCGACCTGACCTCTATCATTAATACAAATATCAGTGGACGTAGGACTTGCTTCCTTAGCATCCGAACCACTTTAAAAGTTGTTCCCATTGCATTTACTCTCTTTTTTTTTCTTGCATTCACGTGTGTCTTCTGAGCCAGCTCAGCATTTCATATGTGCGTTTTGTTGGTGTCAAAATCACGCATCAACAAATATTTACAATTTTTTTTCAAAATATGAGGATAGGGCCTACTCGCAATGATGTTGGATCCACCCCTGCTATGATCCATGGCCGAAAACAACCAGATCTAGCCATTTCTATAGAGTTTCATGGCCAAATATCTAGCCGTTTCACGGCCACATCTTTGGCCGTGAAATGGCCATAGATTTGGCCATGGATTTGTGATCCATGGCTAGAAATGGCTTTGCTGGCACACGACCGGCCATATATAACCAACCGTGCACCATTCCATCGACTGCCGGTGGCGGTTGGCAATGGTGGCTGGCTGGCTGTCGACAGTGGCTTCAGGTGGGTGGGGGTGATTTTGCTATAAATTAAAGTTTTATATGGTTGGGGTATTTTAGCAAAATTTCAATGTAGGGAGTCACAAAAAATAATTCAAAAAAAAAAAGATAAAAAATAATATTATATTAATTTTAAATAGGAGGGCAATTTAGTAATCTATATAACATATCCACCCATTTATCCTCCCAACCAAACATATTATTCAATTCAAAAGTCTAAACGATTGGTTCTTGGGCTTTGAACAAATAACCAGATAGTTGATTCTTGGGATTATTCCTCAAAAGGGCAAGACAATTGATTCTCAGGTTACCAAATATAAGTCCACCCTTTTTTTAGGCTCTAGTGTTACTATGGATGTAAGACCACCCTTTCTTAAGGCTCTGGCATTACTACGGATATATCCATTTCACTATAAGTTTCCTATTATTTATTATTTTGCATTAAATACAAAAAGACCACCAACAACCATTCACTATCAAAATTTTATGGTGCCCTCGTTAACCAAAATTCCTACATATGCCACTAATGGGCATGCATTTAACCTAACATCTTGAGCTTTACTTGGCAAGACTCTAGCCAAACTCAAGAACTTTGCCACAATATATATCTAACAAAAATAATCATATTAAGCTCTATTTGGTAGGGGTGAGCACGGGTAGCGGGTAGAACCAAAACCTATGGATAGAACCGAAACCTACGTTTAGAACCAGAACCGGAACCTACCTGGAACTGACACTGTGCGGGTAGGTTTCAGTTCCATTTTTTGGAACCGATACTATGTGGTTCCGGTTTCGGTTCCTACATATGGAGGAACCGGAACCGAAACCTGGAGAAAAGAACCTACAATGAGTACCCGGCTTGGAACCTGCAGAAGGTACCCTGCTTTGGAACCTGAGCTGAAATGAAATATCTGTGAAGAATGGGGTCTATTGGAATTTTACATATAAAAAAATTAAAATGGAAAAAGTTAAATTTTTACAATAACCTAATTAAATAAATATACAATTATACTTATTACATATAAACTACACCATATAAAAAACTTTAATATATTATAATATATTAATATTAAAGTTTTGATTAATTAAGTGTATAATTGAAATTAAAACCAATTAAAAGTATTTTAATGTGATTAAAAGAATTATTTTTGAATAGAATATTATATTTGATTGAATAATAATATAATACTTAGTTATTTATTTCAATTATCAAGTTCTAAGTATATATGTAATAAATTAGTAATTAATTAATTATATAAAATAAATTGATAACATTAATACATTACTAGTTAAATGATTACTTAATCAATTATAACATTACATTATAGTTAAATGATTACTTAATTAATTATAACATTTCATTATAAATATTAGTACAATACTTAATTAAACGATTAAAAGTTTAATTAATTATAATATTACATTAAAGATTTATAGTATGATTACTTAATTCATTATAACATTACATTATAATATGATCACATAATTAATCATAACATTACATAATGAAATGATTACTTAACTAATTATGAAATTATATTATAAACATTAGTAATTTACTATATTAATACAATACTTAATTAAATTATTAGAAATTTAATTAATTATTATAGATTTATAGTATGATTACTTAATTAATTATAATATTTCATTATAAACATTAGTATAATACTTAATTAAATAATTAGAAATTTAATTAATTATAATATTAAATTATAGATTTATAGTATGATTTTTTAATTAATTGTTTGTGTTTTGGTTTTGATTGAGGAATTTTATGTGAATTGTGATGAATCGATTGAATTCAAGTGTTGCCTAGAGATTAGAGGATTTATGAGTCACATTGGACACAAATGAATGAGTAATAAAAATTTGTTAGGGGTGTATTTGTAAAATTAAGGTATTTTTGTCATTTTTAAACTAATAGTGGGTAATTGATTTTTTATAGGGTACTCGGGAAAGGAACTGGAACCTGTATTTTAGGTTCCGATTTCTTGAATTTAAGAACCTGCACTATGCGGTTCTGATTCCTTTTTTTTGGGAACCTGCACTGTGTAGTTTCGGTTCCCCCGAAAAATGTAGGGTACTCGGAATCACTCACCCCTACAAGTATTTGGCAAGTATCTAACTCAAATCTCTAGCTCTGTTCTGATTTATCTCCAGTCTATCCATTTCCAATGGTCTTAGACCTCAACTACTAAGCTTAGAAATAATCCAAGCTTGTCTCTGGCCTGCCTCACTGTTTTAGTAATTTCCTCAATATCACTACTCGATTCTAGTTTTGGAAGATGAATATTATGTCATTTCCTTCTTATATATGAAATGAAATGATACTCTAACGCACTCATATGTGATGACAAGGCAATACATGATAGTGAAAAGATATCTTAAGTAGACCTGGGCAAGGCCCGATCCCAAATGAGACCAGTCCTTCAAAGACCACATCTCATGGCCTGGGACCGGTTCCAGGTCCATGAGATATAATCAGGGCCCAGATTTGTGTTTCTGAAGAGGTCGAGTTGTTCGAGATCTTTAGGGTGTTGTTGTAGTCTTCTATCTGCATGAGTCCAATCCCGTGAATATGTTATGACTTCAACCATCTGATTGGTTAAAGAGCATCTTCTGTCTTTAATAATGCAACCACTAATTGAGAATGTTGACTTAGATGCAATTGCCGAAACTAGCACAGATAAAATGTCACATGCCATTTGGGCTACAATAGGGAATTGATCTGCATTTTGGCTCCACCATTGAAGTAGATCCATCTCATGTTTCTCCTTCTTCGTCGTGTAGGACATGTCCATTTGTAGGTACCGATGCAACTCATTTGGTCCATGTTTGTATGAGCTGCAGCTACTACTTCTTTCATGTTCCATATATGTCCACATGCTCGATCCTATTGTAATCTCTCACTAGGAAAGTATTCACTGAGTATTCTTTAGAGAGAATCCAGAGAATTGCTAGCTTAAAAGGGGTGTTCGTCTAAAATTTTTATCCTTAATCTAGTTATAAAATACTATTACACAATGACTATTTCTCACATATATAAAAATAATAAGAATCATTTTCTAATGAATTGTAAAGCATGAAGATGTTTTCCTAAATATTATTACTACCAAAAATACATACATAAATGCACATTAATTCCTTCACTGAGACAATGTGTGCAATCCTCTCGCCAGCTTGACGTCTCCTGACCGCCACAATCTAATACCTACAAAAATAAAGAAAGCAACAGGGTGAACTATAAATGCTCAGTAAGTAAATCAAATCTAACTATGCTCTTACTCCGTTGACCCCATTTTCGCTATACTGCTTCTAAATTTCTGCTTGCTTTCTCTCTTTATCCTTAAGCGTACTACTTAGCAGTCTTCTATTTTTTCTCAAATCTTTCTAAATCTTTCTAGTGCTGTGTCATTCTTTATCATTTTATTTCTCTTCTCTACTAGATTACATCTTTCTATTTCCTTCTCTACTCAACGAATCGCTAAGTTTCCTTGCTATT